>NC_067156.1:74597668-74893780 GCF_903995435.1 Acomys russatus | reverse complement strand
AGAACCCGGGAAAAAATTTAGGCTATAGGACTTTTGTGTGGGTATTTCCCAAAATGTTTCTTATTCTGCTCATGCCCTGAGACAGAATTTAAAAACAGTGGGCTGATTCTTAGATGGAATATTGAATCTTTTGAATGGCTAATACTTGTGACTCACTTAGGACTACATTTTTTAAAAAAAAGCAAAACATGGGCCAAAAGTAAACACAAAGTCAGCGGTTTGTAGAGAAAAACAGAAATAGGCAATTTCAGGTGGCAGTCAAATGCTGAAACACAGGCAGAACTTTTCAAGGAGAAAAGAAAGAGGGCCCTTGATCTGGGTTGGAAGCCTAACAAGGTGCCCTAAGGCTAATACTTCCTCCTGCTAGCCTTAAATTAATGGAAAGAGTATGCAAAGTGATTCCTAGTCCTAGGAAAAAACTTCATATAAAACCTGCTGCTACTGTGGTCCAAGAGAGGCAGGGTCCATCCCAACTAAAAATTCAATCTTGACAGGATCGCCTTATTATGCTGGTTCTGGAAACAAGAAAGATACAAAACTCAAAGATTCTTCCTCTGTGGTTTCAGTTCAGCAATGTCCCAGCTGTTTATGTTTGGCAGTTTCACAGTCCCAGTGAGGAGACTGTGAGAGTTCACTGCATTGAAGCTGTGAGGATGAAGCCTGAGTTGCATTTTGAGACCACAAACAAGATGTTGAGACACCCAAGCCATTGAGAAATCTGCATGGAGAGATGCAGATAGGGAGAGGGGGTAGCCAAACTGAGGGATGTATGAAAAGGTACAGGAATAGGGCCATCTAAGCCCTTTGACATGAAGATGTTTCTTGCCTTGGTCTAAAATGCCCTCACTGTGTACACATTCCTATTTACTGGAATGAGAAGGAGTACTCTGTGCCATCGTATGTTGGAAAGACAGAACTTGATTAATGATTTTATAAGATGTGTCAATTAAGAGATTGTCATAATCATCAGAAGTGACTTTGGACATTTGAACAGTGTAGAGGCTGTTGCTTTGGGCATTTGAACAGTGTACAGGCTGTTGCTTTGGGCATTTGAACAGGGAACATGCTGTTGCAGATTACTAGGATCATTACTGTTAGGCTAAATGCACTTGCATCACAGGTTGTCTTTGAGCACTTGTCTGGCTTTTGTGGCTTTCTTTGGGGAGCTTATAGATGCTTTTGTAGGAGGAGCCTTTCTAGATTCTGTTGGTGTATTGTGTACAGTTTACTCTTGTTCATTCAAATGCTGATTTCTCTAGCCCACTATCTAGTTTGCATTGTGATGTTTATTTCAAGTATCTATGGTGTCAAGTTTGTGTAAAGTTGTGTCACCATTTGTCCTCTTTATTGTCAATAAAAGTCAACTAGCCAGTGCTGAGCAATAACAGAGACCTAGGAGATAAGTAAAAAGCAAGTATAATGTGGGAAATCTGAATGGGAGGAAGGTATACTAGCTTGGCGGTTTAGGATAGGGTAATTATTGCTTAGTATTATGCTCTTTGCTAATTAAACAGAGCCTAGTCTCTCTGTGTGGTGCTTTGGTGAAGGAATAAGCTCTGATTATCTAAAAATTATAAATATTAATAACCATTCAACAATATTCCTTATTGGATATGAAATTTGGTTGTCTATAGACTCAATCCATTTTCTGTACTTTGTGTCCACTGTGTTGCGGTTGAAACTGATCAGTCAGCTTCCTTCTCATGCTGTCATGCCTGCACCAGTATAGACTCTATCGCTAAATCACACAAGATACAGTAGAAGCAATTGCTACCCAATACTAAACTAATTTGCTAGTCTGGTTTGTTTGTTTGTTTTTTTATGTACACCAGAAGAGAGCACCAAATCTCATTACAGATGGTTGTGAGCCACCATGTGGTTGCTGGGAATTGAACTCGGGACCTTTGGAAGAGCAAGCAGTGCTATTAACCTCTGAGCCATCTCTCCAGCCCTAGTGTGGTGTTTTTATATTTTTAAATTTGTTGTTTTTGTTTCTGTTTTTGAAAACAAAGTTTCTCTGTATAGTCCTAGCTGTCCTGAAAGTAAGTATGTAGATGAGACAAGCATCAAACTTAGAGACCCACCTGACTCTGGCTCCAGAGTGCTGGGATTAGATGTGGGCCAACATGTCTGGCTGTATTTTATTTTTTTTATATTTTAAAAAAGATTTATTATTTACTATTATGTATACAGTGCTCTTCCTTCATATACATCTACAGGCCCGAAGAGGGCATCAGATCACAGTATAGATGGTTGCGAGCCACCATATGGTTGCTGGAAATTGAAATCAGGACCAACGGAAGAGCAGTAAGTGCTTTTAACTTCTGAGCCCTCTCTCTAGCTCCCTGTTCTTTTGTTTGTTTGTTTTTGTTTTTTGTTTTTTGTTTTTTAAAATAAAGTTAGCAGAAGTTCTTGGAATGTAGGTTTTTGTACAAGGAAGCATATGCTGTTGTGCTGATCTTCATCCACATCTTGAATTTTGAAATTTGGCTGAGAGTGATCTGTTTTTTAGGATGGCATGTATTCATGATATTAATACGACCTGAGCCTTCTGAGTCATTGCACTGCAGGTGTGTGACATTCTTCCTACATGTGTTTGTTCTGAATTTTTGAATGAATATGAGTATTTTCCTGTATGCATGAACATGTATATCACATGTGCCTCCTCTTCCCTGCTGTCAGAACTCCTGAACTTGGAATAATGAATAGTTGTGAGCACCATATAAATAATGACAATTGACCTCAATTATTTATTTCCTTCACTTTTGTTTTTCTTATTAAATATTTTTATTTTTGGTTTTTCAAGACAGCACTTTCTTGTGTAGCCTTGGCTGTCATTGACTCACTTTGGAGACTGGGCTGGCCTCGAACTCATAGTGATCTGCCTGCCTCTGGCTTCCAAGTGCTGGGATTAAAGGCGTGCACCACCACAATGCCAGCTTACCCAATTATTTTCAATACCAGCAAGAGCTTTTAACTGGTGAGCCATCTCTCCCTGCCCATTTTGGTTTATTTATATTGCTGTTTAATTATTATTACATTTATATTGCATTAATTCCTTCTGTTCATTTATAAATGTTTAAACATGCATCCCTTTTAGTAAAATCTTACCAATATTACAGTGTAAACCAGGATGCCTCAGGTTAAGGAAGAGTAAGACAAACAGGAGTAATCATAATTCATTGTAGGAACTTCAGTAAAGACTTCTGAGTTCTTTCTGTCTTTTTTTGTTTGTTTGATTGAATTTTTTTTTTCCCAAGGGAATCAGGATCTTAATATGTACTTCTTGCTGTCCTGGAAGTCATGGCATAGACCACTCTGGCAACCTGCCTCTGCCTCTAACCCTAACCCTAACCCTGAGTGCAGGGATTAAAGGCATGAGCAAGTACACCCAGCTTGCCCATCATTTTTGTAGTTAGTAATTGTTGCTACAATTTCTCTGATGTGTGGTCTGTGTGCCTCGCTCTCTCTGTTAATTGGCATTTCTCTTGCAAGGCTATTTCCTGTTCAAAGGTCACAGAAATGACAAATGCCAAGAGCTGTGCAGGATTGGCAGAAGCAAGTCTGTGAGCCTCTGGAGGCAGCCCACTCATTTTTCACAGTTGTATCCCTGGTTTAGGAAAAGCCTAAGTGATTTTGCCAAAACTGCTTCCCTGTTTGCTACCCTGTCTTTCCATGCTTCTCTCTTGTGTGTTCTGCTGCAATAATGCATCATGCAGATTTCCGTAGTCTACGTATGAATGTTGAAGGTGATTATATGCTTCC
Organism: Acomys russatus; assembly: GCF_903995435.1. Taxonomy (NCBI): domain Eukaryota; kingdom Metazoa; phylum Chordata; class Mammalia; order Rodentia; family Muridae; genus Acomys; species Acomys russatus. Next base: position 74,890,015 of record NC_067156.1, on the reverse strand, counting down.
TCATAGTGATTTCTGAATAGATTCAAGTAACTTCTAGCCCTTCTACAAATTAGCAAAAAACTGCTAGGAGTTCTGCAAACCACATGAGTTACACCTGAAAGAAAAACAAGATTGAAACACATCAATGATCAAGGGAATGCATTCATTCTAGGTTTAGTCCATGCTGAGTCCTCGGTGTTTACCACAATAAGAAAGACCATATTAATATAAAACAAAGACAAATGGTTTTCTATACAAGACAAGACAGACACCTGTTCTTGATACAACCTTGACACCAAAACTCTTGTTTGGAACACAAATGTACATATGAATAAGAAAAAGATAAAGCTTTGGCTTGGAAGTCAGTGAGCTTATAGATAAAACTACTATTTAAACTTTAACAAGCAAAAAATGTCTAGTTAGATATAGTTCTAATGAAATAACTTAAAATCAATAGTCCTACTGTAATTCCCCTTCTGTGTAATGATTGTATAGAGGGAAAAAAATTTATGACAAGAATAAAAGAGAGGGGCTTGCTGGAGCCTGTCCTACACCATTTTAGTATGTGCTGTGTATATTGTTCAGATGTTGAATAGATATGTGTATGCATGTTTAAATGTCTACATGTTGTTGGTGGTGGTGTGTGTGTTTGTGTGTGTGTAAAATTGGGAACTCCCTTGTGTGTATGAACGTGTCCCTGTCTGCATGTCTCATTGCTTACGTGTACTGATATAGTGGAAGAGCCACAGCCAGGGTTGGGTTCCCTGAGGATGGCCTGGATTTGCTGCATTCTTCGCAAAAGAGACTGCTAAAATCAACGCCATCACCACAGAAAAGCTTGTGGGAATCTGTTTTCAAAGCCATGTTTATTTTACTTGTATGAGTGTATGTGTAAAGTCTTTTTTCTTCTTTTTTTTCCCCCTCTGGCTTATCTAGCTGGCCACAAGAAACCAGTCCAGAACTGTTCCTTGGCCGTTTTTCAAGGTCTCTAGCTTCCAGAGCCACTGTTGGACGCCCAAGGCAGCCACTGAGCCTAAAGCAGAGTAAGGTTTTTCTTTTACAGCCTCCTGTTGTTTGCACAGGAACCCGTCACAGCACGCTAGCTGTTGAAACGTAAGACTCCTTAGCTAAGGAGCGTCTTTGGCAGCAGAGAACTGTCACAAGCCTCAGCTGTTACACAGTAGACTCCTTAGCTAAGGAGCGGCTTTGGCAGCAGAAGGGCCAGAAAAACCAAATAGCTCAATTGATAAAGCCTCAGATGGTTCTTTGGAATTTGCCAACACTGTGTCCTGTGCAAATACTAACATGTGTGTTAAGGCTGGCCCTTGATGGAGATGAACCCGCATTATTATTCAGTTTCCTTCTAAAATGACTTTGTGGTTACAGTAAAACTTTTGTGTCTGGAAATGAGTGAGGAAGCACAGAGTTACATGACTATGTTGTCAATGGCGCAGACATGTACAGGTGATGTCAGTGTCCTGCTTTTCTGGTACACATGTACGCACACTTAAGGATGCAGTGACCTAGTGATGATGGCATGTGGACTTCACGCGGGAAGAGTGGGCTTTGCTGGATCCTTCCCCAGAAGAGTCTCTACAAGAGCTGTGAGGCTGGAGACCTACAGAACCAAGCTGCTGGTAGGTAAGACTGAATTATGTTTGCTTTTTAAAGTCAGGGGACAAAGTCTCTCTGTTACTGAGTGTTCTTCTGGCAAATTCAATTGAGAATGAGGAATAATGAGGTGAATAAATCAGGCATGGTTCTACAGAGACGCTGGATATAAGTAACTTCATTTTCTAATTTCCAATAATATATACTATATTCTGGGTTCTGTATTTTAAGCTAACAATTTGGAGACCATAATATTGAAGAACGTTGCCAAGTTCTAGAAGACATGGAGGTTATTTTCATGTGCAGGCTGATACATTATCTTGGCAGAAGAAATTTTATAATGTGCTCTGCAAGTTTTAAAGAAAAGCAACAGTGTTAAAAAACGAAAAAAACCGACCCCCCTCTTTGCCCTGTCTCTGTAGGTCAGGGGACCCAGGGGAGGGTGGCCAGGTTGCAAAGCGACCCCCTACCCCGCGAACCAGCAGTGGGAGGGGTTTTGAAACCCCGGAAATGGTGGGGAGACCTGGACCTTTCCCTGGACGGCTAGACAGTTGGAGCTGGGAAGGGGCCAATTAAGGGTGGGGGGGGGGCTTTGGGACAGGTAGGGGTGGGAAGCTGAGACTCATACCAGGACTGAGTGGGGCCTGGGCAGAAGCTGAGCACCCTGTGCCCAAGAAGCCCCCCGTTGGCCTGGAGTGGCTGAGTGACTGGGCCCCCCAGAGCAGGACCTTCCCTTGGAAGGGCCTTGCAGCAGCCGGGGTGGGGGGTGGGGGGGGGGCCTGGCCCCTGTGATCCCCACCTCCACTCCCTGTTGTCCCGCCCTCCGCTGGAGGGAGGGGCCAAGCGCCCTTAGGAGACATGGACCTAGGCTTTCCTAGCATTTCCCCGCCCTGCTGCACCTATAGCCTCCAACCCGCCAGGAGATGGCTCCCAGGACACATGAGAGCCTGAGCCTTCCTTGGTGTTGACACCCGCAATGTCGTCGCGCAGCCAGGGCCGCTGTTTGACACAGAAACCCTGTCTCTATTTTTATCTATTTTTTCTTTTGCTTTGTTTTGTTTTGTTTTGGTTTGTTTTGGTTTTGGTTTTTCGAGCCAGAGGGTCTCTCTGTGTAGCCCTGGCTGGCCTAGACTCACTTTGTAGACCAGGCTGGCATCGAACTCCACAGTGATCCGCCTGCCTCTGCCTCCGCCAAGTGCTGGGATTAAAGGGGTGCGCAACCGGCCGCGGCCGTTTTTGTTTTTTGTTTTTTGTTTTTTTTTTTTTTTGGTCGTTTTTTTTCTTCTATTTTTCGATAAAACAAACCAAAATTATGCCCCATTATCTGGGTTCCATTATAAAATGTACACAAGAAAAAGGGGAAACCAGAGAGCAGTTGGGGATCCGGGAGTCAGATAGGGGGCTCTACAAAGCAGGAAGTGCAAGGACTGGGAGCTGGGAGAAGAGCATATGTGGGCTCCTTCCCTCTCTGTGTGGTTACCCCCTCCCTTCATTCTGCCCGATTTTCATTTCCTTTCCCTGACCCTGACTCCGTGAACATCACTGAAAATGGCAGCTATTACAAGGAGTTGGGGCCAGGGATCACTTGCTGTTCACTGGTGGCCCACGGGGAGTGCTGAGGGGTAGCCCAAGCCCCTGCCTGGCTCTCTACACGAACTTGAACATTCATCTGGAGCAACCAGGGGAATCCTCTGATCTGGGGGGACCGTGATGTGAGGGGACCAGCTTGACCTAAACTGGGCTAGTGGGCACCCCGTTTGCTGTCCCCACCACCCGAGCTCTCTTGCATTACTGTCTTCAACAGCTCCACCACCTGGACCTGATGGGGGATGTCAGCTAAAGAATGAGCAGATGGGACTCCTCCAGCTTGTCTCATACCCGTTCTGTCATTGTCATGACAGTTGTATCCCATTGCTGTGGGAACTTAGTTAACAGACTCGCTGGGCACCTCCCCTCGCACCTCACCCCTTTCCTTCTTCCAGTGTTTGGGGTTAGGAGTTTCAAGAGCCGGAGGGAGGAGTTGGGTCCAGTCCCACTCAATTTAGGCCAGGGGGAACTGGATCCCACCACATGGGTGTAGGGAAGGGGAATCTATCCACATACCTCAGGTTACGGAAGATGCGCGGGTTGGGGGGGGCTGAGCAGACCAAAGCAGATGGAGGGGTTGGGCCTGGGGTTGGAGAAAGGCTTGACCAGGGTGGCGCTTAAGGGAGGGAAGAAAGCACCGCGGCAAGGGGCAAGTGAGGGACCCAGGCCGCCGTCTGGACCCCTAATACCCCCAAGTCTGTACAATATGGTTTGCTATAAAACTCAGAATCGGTCAAAAGAACAGACAAACAAACAATAACAACAACAAAAAAAAACCACAAATGAACAAAAACACCTAAAAAAAAAAAAAAATAACCCCCCCCCCAAAAAAAACAAACAACAAAAACAAACCAAACCACACTGTTTAAGTTAATTGATGATTATTACATTCTCACAAAACCAGGCATCTCAATGTCAGGGATCTGATTTTTTTTTTTTTTTTTTTTGTTTTCCTCCTCGATTTATGTGTTTCTGCCTGCATGTACACCTGCAGGCCAGAAGAGGGCGCCAGATCTCACATAGATGGCTGTGAGCCACCATGTGTTTGCGGGGAATTGAACTCAGGACCTCCGGAAGAGCAGTCAGGCTCGTTAACCTCTGAGCCAACTCTCGCCAACCCTGATTTAATGTTCTTAAGACATTCATCTAAACAGAACAGAAACAAGGAACAGTGACTTAACCGATGTCACTATTTTCAATCGTAGCCCGATTAGAGCTGTGCTGTAAAGATGCCAGTCGGTTATAGTTTCATACTAGGATATTGCAAAAGGAATACACCTTGAAATATGTGAGATCAGTATGTGTGCAAAACCTTCTATAAGCAAAAGTCCAGTAGCAAGTAGCAGTGTTAGAGCATAGACTTGTAGTCCTGTTGCTAAGATCAGCGAGAGGGCAGTTTATGGTAATCATGAATGTTGTTGTGGAGAAACCCTCATCTCATACCATGTCTGTGAGGAACAAGAATCAAACTGAATACAAGGTGGAAACCTGTCATTTTTTTTTATTCTTAGTGGCTGTATCCTAGGTCAACAATGGATACTAGCCATGTGAGCAAGGGATATTGAAAGAAGCAGCGCCTTCCTCTCTCTAGAACCATGAGAATAAGATGTAGGAGTTTCCCACTTTGATTAGACTTTATGAATGTGAACAGTTTTACAATTAACTGGTTTTTTCACACATCATTGTGAACCTCCACAAACTCTCACTGGCAGAAAATCTCTGAGGACTAAAATGTGAAATCTGGTTGTCCTGGTTTAACTTTTCAAATGTGGTATGACGTACAGTATAGAAAAATGTTGTGAACGCCACCAGTGTGGTAAAGCTCTGAGTTCTTCCCTTCGCTCAATATGTGAAAAACATCATATAGAAAGACGATGCGTAAATGTGAGCATGTAATAAATGCTCTCACTACCATAGGATTTTTGCTGATTTCCTATGGCCTTAACTTTCTCTGTCTGCACTACTCAAAACACTCTGACCTTCCAGGTCCTACAGGAACAGCCGATTAAGCTCAATTTCTGATATTTTCCACATTCCTCCCAAAGAGAGCTTCCCAGGTTCTGTCCAACAGCAGAATCACTTTTGCGTACCATGCTTTAACTTGCTGTACCCTCTAATCAACAGCATCTCAGGTAGTAAGTGGGAGTTTGGGATGGTTCTGTCCGATCACAGTCCATCATTTTGGGAGCTCAGGATAGAAACTTGAGCTAGAAAGTCAAGGCAAACACCATGGACAAACATTATTTCCTGGCTTGCTCTCTTGCAAGGTCACCATGTCATGTTCAGCTGGCCAGGCCCATTTGCTTAGGGATATTGCCTCAGTGGAAGAGCCTTCTCAAATCAATCTTCAGTCACATAATCTCTCACATATATGGCAACCAGACATTCTGATGAGATCATGCGGTCAATTGAGACTCCCTCACATGACTGTGGGGTCTGAAATGTTGAGAGCTGAAGCTAATTAGGTCGCAGAGATATTAATATATGAGAAAGTCTGAAAAACTCCAAATCAATGTGTTAACCATATCAATCACTTAAGTAACAAAAACCCAAACATTGATGATTATAACTGGAAAACACAGACTTGCCAAGAAATGAGAGGCAAACCTTTAGGATCAAGAGATAACTAAAAATGTTCCTCCACAGAGAGTTCCCAAACTAACAAAAGCTAAAGGAATTCACAACACTCAAATTCAAGTAAATAGATAAACAAAAGAAGAAAACAAAGAATCGGGCAGCAGCTGTGGCACCTGCGAGTCAAGGATAGGACAGGGCATGGTCACACTGTGAGAGCCCAGCGGTTGTGGGGTTTGCCAAGTGCCCAGGGGGCTAACATGGGCGGCAGCAGTTCCAAAGCTCTGGCCTTTTGCCTCTGCTACCGGGGCGGGGAGGTTAGGGTTAGGGTTAGGGAAGCGGTGACTCCTTTTGTATTCACGCGCCACGGTTCCATGTTCTATGGTAAAGATAGGGATCTGGCTCACAAGTTCTATGAGGAGACAATTGTCACCAAGAACAGACAGAAGCGAGCCAAGCCGAGGCAGATATATAAGAATCAGACTCCTCAGGGCATCGTGAGGCTGGATCCCCCCACCCCCTACACGCAGGCGCCTGAATCGACATGGATTTCCCTCGTGTTGCTCTATGAAGTGTGAGCCTGTGGCATGGAAGACACAAGCACCCACTGCCCCAGCAATAAACTCCCAGGATCAAGGTGTGGCTTCCGTTCAGGAGTCCAGGCTGATGCCGCAACCCTGAATAAACTAATCAGCGTTGGACCAGAAAAATACAAACAAAACAAAAAACCAACAACAAAGAATCAATGAAACAGTGGATTCATAGCAAAAAAACCAAAAAACCAAAAACAAAAACAAAAAACAAAACTAACCCTTATAGCAACTAACTAAAACACAGAAGGATATGCAAATTTTAAAAATAGGAAACAAAAAGGACTTACAAGCAGACAATGAGGAAATCTTGAGACTAGATAAGGACATACTTTAAAAACCTGTACTCCTAAAACAAAACAAAACAAAACAAAACTGTACTCCTAAAAATAAACAAATAAATGAATAAAATTAAAAAAAAACCTGTACTCCAACAAATTGGAAAATGTAAAAGAAATGGATAATTTAATTGATAGGCAACTATTATCAAAGTTAAACCAAGATCAGGTAAACAACTTAAGTACACCTATAACCCCTAGTGAAACAGAAGAATTCAATACAGGACTCCCAACCAAAAAAATCCAGGGTTGGATGGTTTTAATGCAGAAATCAAGCAGACTTTCAAAGAAGACTTAACACCAATACTGCTCAACCTATTCTGCAAAATAGAAACAGAAGGATTATTAACCAATTCATTTTATGAAGCCACAGTTACCTTGATAGCCAAAGCACAGAATTACTCAACAAAAAAGAGCACTGCTGACCAAATTCCATCATAGAATAGATCCAAAAATACTCAATAACATATCTATCAAAGAACAGATCAAGAAGATCACAAACAATGTTCAAGTAGGCTTCATCCCAGAGATGCAGGAATGGTTCAACATACAAAAATCAGTACAAATCACCATATAAATAAACTGACAGAAAAAAAAAAAAGAAAAACACACATGATTATCTATCTCATTTGCCACCTACCAAGCCTTTGACAAAATCCAACACCAATTCATGATGAAAGTCTTAGAGAGATTAGGAATACAAGGGACATACCAGTTGTGGTTAATTTATCAGTATTAGGCCTATAATTATCATTACAGCGTTATTTTCTAACACGCTGGCATTCAGTCAAGACACAGACACCTGTTATATTTTAAAATAGCCTTAGTTAACCTTGGGCAGGCCAGATATTAAATCCCTAAAATACTTCTTATGCCATCTGCTTCTAATAATTTCTATCAACCTACCTCCTACCCATAATCCCAAATATTTGCTAATTTTCAGCATCTGAACTGAATCTCCATCCATGTTGGCCATATGCTTATCTTCTGCCCAACCCATGGCGCAGCCTTCTTCCGTCTCTCCTCTCCTCTCCTCCTCTTTCCAAGATTTTCTGTGTCTTCCAAAGCCTGGGAACCTTAGCCACGCCCATCCCATTTGCCCAGCCCAGGGGAGATGGCCTTTTATTGGTCAAACAGGTTAGACTCTTTCTTAGGCAAGATACAAGCTGGAAAGCAGTAATTAGCATCAAAATACACCAGACCCTTCTCCAACACGTACCTAAACAAAGTAAAAGGAATCTGCAGCAAGCCTATTGGCAACATCAAATTAAACGGAGAGAAACTCAAAACAATTCTACAAAAATCAGGAACAAGACAAGGATGTCCATTCTCCCCATATCTATTCAATATTTTATTTGAAGTTCTAGCTAGAGCAATAAGACAGCTGACAGAGATCAAGAGAGTAACAGACCCTATGGAACTTGAGTTCTGGAAAGATGTCAAGTCCCCAGGCAGACACAGGAAACTGAACCTGGAAACTACAAGAACAATCACTGCCCTTAACTGCTGAGTCACATCCCCTGCCCTTTAATGGTTCCTTAAGTAGCTACTGTGGACAGTTAAGTCAACAAACAGTGAGTCAGAAATGATGGAGCACCGAGGACACTTTCTTAGAGCATCAGTGGAGTGACAGCTCAGGAAAGACAATCACACAGAAGTGACAAAAAGAAGTCAAGAAGTTTGGCAGCAAGAGGCTCAGGTTATGAAAGATATTTGCCCAGAGTTATGCACCTGAGGGCTTTACAAGCATGAAAACAATCTGAAACAGTATGTAGAAAGAAAATAGTAAGGCTGTGCAGAAATTAATGAACTAGATAGAGACTCAAAGATAGTACAATGATTCAACATAACAGAATTGTTTAGGTGCAGGGACTAAATTACTAACAAAACATCGTTCACCTAATTCAAACTGGTAAAGTGAATTTATATGTATTAGAAGTAGAGCTAACATGGGGATCCTGCAAGATTTGACAAGGACCTTGTGCAGTGCTGTGGAAAGTCCTACACACATAAACCACAACTGAAGACATGAGTTCCTAGAAACAAGTGACCAAATCAGCCTCCTACACGATACAGCTACAACACACAGCAAGCAGCTGCTGAGACTGAAGCAGTAAGAGTTTCTACCAACAGTGTCTGAGGACTGGACAGATTAGCATGGAATTCTCCTTTCTAGCAGCAAACCTTATACTAATGCCAAAAGGAGAACACTGCATAAAATACAAAAAGAGAGGAGCAATAGAAAGTCCTCATGCAAAGCTGGCTTTACCTCAGAGCACAAAGCAGGTGAGCTCAAACAAATATATACAAAAAATAAAGAAATCATAGAGCAGTTGCCAGGATCTACACAGACACAGAGATCATCTATAAATAACACAGAAATGGAAAAATTGAGTTCACACCAAGAATGCAAGGCTGTTTCAACACCTACAAATGAATCTATGTAAGACACCAAATATGTAGACTCAGTGAGAGAAGAAAAATGGCTATGTCAATAGATACATTAAAGCCCTGTGGTAAAATATGACATTTGCTCAGTATAAAACCTCTCAAGATATAAGGACAGAAGGAACATACCCCAGAATAATACAGACAGACACAAAGCTAAAGCAAACAGTGTAAAAAAGGACAACTGGAATAATTCCACTCTAATCAGGACTAACTCAACACAATGCATCAGTGAGTACATGGTTCTCTGACAGAGAAAAAAAATATTTAAATATATTTTATTAATTTATTCATATTACATCTCAATTGTTATCCCATCCCTTGTATCTTCCCATTTCTCCCTCCCTCCCATTTTCCCCTTACTCCCTTCCAGTATGGCCTGATGTCATGCTCTCACAGCATGCATAGTGGGCTGGGAGCTCAAAGAGACTCAGGACAAAGGGCTACCTGAGATTAACATATTAAAGGAGACATTTTTGGAGAGGTGATTTCTTGTTGCCTGGTTCCTCTCTAAACCCTAGTCTCTCCTCCCCTCTCAGTCCTATCTGGACCCTTCTAGATACATATGGCTGTTTTCTCCCTCATACTGTAAAGCCCAAAATTGACCTGCAAACATCACCTGCCCAAGAACCACATTAGCTACCTGGAATTCTGGGAGTTGTAGTTCTTCAAAAATAACAAAGCCACATGGAAAAGTATAGTGGCATATAGGTTTGTATTCATAAGCCCCTGTAGCTCTTGACCAAAATCCATTTCATGGTCAATGTTTACCATCTATAATAGTACCTGCTCAAGTGGTGAAATTGTTTTTTCTCCTGGGAATCTCAGGATGATCACAGCATAGAATAACCCTCAACCATACCCTGGCTCAGTCAGATCTCCAGTTTTCATCAGACCCAAGGTATACCATTAATAACTAAGCATCAAAGACATATTTCTGAATGCTGTGCTCACATCCAAGACGTTAATGTTTCCAACCATAACTATGGTGTTTTATTTTTGTTTTGTTTTGTTTTTTTGTTTTTTCAAGACCTTGGCTGTCCTGGACTCACTCTGTAGACCAGGCTGGCCTCAAACTCACAGCAATTGCCTGCCTCTGCCTCCCGAGTGCTGGGATTAAAGGCATGCACCACCACGCCCGGCTAACTATGGTGTTTTATAAAGTATATTTTCTGATTCAATCAAATCTGCACTGGTTCCACATATGACCAACATGTATTCTGTGGATACCTATCCCCCAGGACAAAGGACACACTCTTGACTAGGCAGATAGAGGAACAGAGGAGTTAAGAAAGCATGGGTGAATTCGAATTCGAGGAGATCTGTAACTGCTGTAGCTGTGAACCCAGTGTCCAAATACACATACTGCAAATGCTCCATGAGATGATTTTATGAAAATTATTCTGGAAACCATAAAAAAATTAAAAAAAAAATACCCACAATAAACACCCTACCCAACAATGGTAAGATATCCTCAACAGAATTGTGATAGTGGCATCCTTAAGGGCAGGAGGCAGAGGCAGGCAGATCACTGTGAGTTCCAGGCCAGGCTGGTCTACAAAGCAAGACTAGGACAGCCAAAGATACACAGAGAAACCCTGTCTTGGAAAAAACAAAAACAACAACAACAACAACAACAGCAAAGCAGCTGAGGAAATCACGCTGCTCCTCTCCCTCTGTTTCCCATGTCTCAGCCCCTCTGACCTGGGAGGGTCCAGGACCGCTAGGCTGCTGTTCTCACCGCTGTGCTGCTGACTGGTGACTGACCGGGCCAGCAGCCAGGAAACTACGGCTGAGGAGAGTTGTCCGGTTTCTGCAAACAACCTGCCCCTACATGACCACCATCCACCGAAGGAAATGGTGCATATTCATATAGACCTGCCCACTATCCTTCAGTTCCAGTCACGTGGTTCCCCAAACCTTTTCAAGGGCCACCCAGACCTTTTCTCGTCCTTGTAACTCTCCTGGTTTTTATTGTCCCTGCCCTGCAGAGACTGGTCCCTCCCACTCCTTCTCAAGTTGCAGGCCACACAGCTCTGTAGGCTCAGTTCTCTTAACCAATATATTTTATTACAACTTATTAACTGAACCAACGTCACTTATAACCCGACTAACCAAAACAATGGGAAAAAAGGACTAAAGAACACAATAACAAAACCTTAAGGATACCAGTTCCGAGGAACGATTCTCCTGGCATAATCAGCAGGATTTCTTCTGCTGGAACCTGGAGTAACCAGAACCCGGAACCTCGGCAGGAGCCGGAGCCCCAAGCCTTCCCTAGCAGTTAGCAAACGAACAGCCAAAACTATCCCAGGTCTCCAAAAGCCCTGCCTCCAGTTCTGGGCTTATTTATATATCTCCTCCCAGAATCTGTTCACGAGATCTTTTCAGCTGGCACCAATCAAGCTCCCGCACGAGGTTTGTCTTCTAGTGGATTAACCTCACCTGTTCTCTCATAAGACTGTTCTGATCCCACACTTGGCATCATAAAAAACAGGTTTATCTCTCCTTCACAGCTCCAACTGTCAAGCTGCCCTGGCTCTGCTCTGCAAGCCTTCCAGCATTCTTGCTGCCAGCCTAGACCAGAACTGGGTTTAGTAGGATGCTACACCCGAATATCTGAGCCCTATAGTGAATTCTGAACCCTTCATATAAAAGATAGGCAGCCTAACTTGTTAGCTTGGAATACAAGCCTCCTAGGATAAAAAAAACGCAGGGCAAAAGACATCCAACACCCTAATTCCAATTTCTTTTGGTCTCATTCTCAAAATAAATTATTTACATTAAAAAAAAAAAAAGGACTAAACATCAATCACAACCAGATATGTATCCTCTAAAAAGAGCAATTTAAATAATATCCCACATTCAAAACACAGTGTCATGAAGATAAGCACATGGAAATGGTTGATGGGTATAGAAATATGATGAAATGGACAAAGGAACTGAGGACAATGTAGAATAAGAAAACTGCTGGGCATGGTGGCGCACGCCTTTAATCCCAGCACTCCGGAGGAAGAGGCAGGCGAATAGCTGAGAGTTCTAGGCCAGCCTGGTTTACAAAGGGAGTCCAGGACAGCCAAGCTTAGTTATGAAGTATAAATGAAAATAGCTTTTTTTGTCTTTTTGTTTAATCATTAGAATTTGTAGTAAAGAAGGGTATTTAGGGATGGAGAGGAGACACTTGAGTCAGAACTCAAGACAGTGGGTAGAGAAAAAGTAAATTAAATCAGCAAGTGGAGGAGTTGGGGAGAGCCCACTTTAAACATCAAATCAAGAAATTGGGGAGAGAGCAGAGGATTGGAGGGAGGAGAGAGGAGAGCTGGAACTTGTCTGTCCTCCAGGGCAGGGGGCAGGGGCAGTGGGGAGAGGGGAACGGGGAGTGACCCTGCTCCTGGGCCAGAAGGACAGAGCAGCAGGCACTCCCATCTTAACCAGATTGGTCACTCCTCCCTACAGCCCCCTGAAGGAAGCCTGAGCAAACAGAGATGGGTCATGGGAGTGGGGGGGGGGGGTCCAAAAGCATGGAAGGGCCAGCAGGGTCCCCTAGTACTGATTCTCCTCTACCGAGAGGTGGGCAGGGAGGAGACACAGCTCAAATACTGAGCAGCCAGAAAAAGAAGATGGTGAGAAACAGGAAGAGGGAATCCTACCAGCTGGAGGCCGGGTGACTCTGCCCCATTCTAGACCTGCTCCCATTAGGAAAGGTTCATGGGCCTTAAACATGGTGGTGAAAAAGCCAAAGGGGAAAGCACCAACACCAAACAGGAAGTGAAAGTCCCCGGTGTCACCGAATGGCTGGAATCCTGCTCTGCTCTCTGGAGCTGGTCTCCCAGCTGATGCCAGCTTTACACACCGGGCACTCCTGCCGGTCTGTCCGTGTCTCCAGCCACTGATGAAGACAGGGCCAACAATACAGGTGGCCACCCACGCTGAGCCGTCTTCAGACATAAATTACATTCGAAGGTCGGCACGGCTCGCGGTTTGGCCCTTCCGGGCCTGGTCCTCTTCCTCCACTACTGCCATGGCTGGTTCTGCTTCACCCCCACGTACCCCTCGGTATCCCTGGACACGGACACACACACACACACACACACACACACACACACACACACACACACACACGTCATTCCTGTGTTTGGTTTTTTGTTTGTTCTGTTTCGTTTTTTGGGACAGGGTTTCTCTGTGTTACCCTAGCTGTCCTGGACTCGCTTTGTACACAAGGCTGGCCTCAAACTGACAGCGATCCGCCTGCCTCTGCCTCCCAAGTGCTGGGATTAAAGGCGTGCACCACCACCGCCCAGCTTGAAAATAACTTTGGTTAGGGGTCACCACGATAACATGAGGAAAGTTATTAAAGGATCACAGCATTAGGAAAGTTGAGAACCCCTGGTTTAGAGGCTAAGAGCTTCTGGGGATGCTTCTGGGGAGCAGGTAACGTCCTAAATGAATTGGCAAGAACCCTTGTGCCACAGACTCATGGGAGAAGGCAAGCCTTTTTGCCAAGGTGCAAATGTTGACAGAGAACATGGACTACAGCTTCCTCCTCCTAGATGTTTACAATCTGAGACTGCTTCCCTACAGAGACTTCCTACTAAGACCTCCCAATAAGAGATGCAGAGTTAACAGCTAGAGTCAACATTAAACAGGAAACCATGACATCCCACAGTTACTACAGCTCCCATAGATAAGGCTGAAAACTCAAGGAAACAGTGTGCTGGAAAGACTTAAATCCCACAACATGCCAGGCATCAACAACTTCTACAGAGACCCTGAGATCCAAATATGTAAGTACAAGGGCCTAATATTCTCTTAGCTGGTGAATACCCACCCAGACCTCTCTCAATCTCTGGTTCCAGGTAGAGCTGGTTTTCACTGACCGGATCTGCTTTTCTTTTTCCTTTCTTTTCTTTTTCTTTTTCTCTTTCTGTCTTTCTCTTTCTTTCTTTTTCTAGACAAGGGTTTTTTTTTGTGTTGATTTGGCTGTCCTAAACTCGCCCTGTAGACCAGGCGGGCCCGTAACTCGCAGAGATCTGCCTGCCTCTGCCGGCATGCGCCAACACTGCCTGGCCCTGTGTTTCATGACCACCACGACCCCTTTGCCATTGGCCTCGGGCTCCACTCCCACAGTCTTGGCAGTGAATCAGCCCATAGTAGTGGAAGGAGCTGTGGGCTTCAGATTATTGGGCTTGGTGATGAGCGTCTGCTTATTCCTCTTGGTCAGGAAACTGGAGCAGTTCCCAGGGACCATCCATTGCAGATTCACAGACATTTCAGCAGCTCTTCTCCCTATGGTGTACCTGAATGTTCAATAAGACTTTTGTGAGGCTAATATAGAGTTCAGACCAATATATTCTTAGTTTAAAATTGTCCATTTCAATCATGAAAATCTATCAAAAGTAATTTATAACTGAGCTGAAATGATTATGAGGCACAAACGGCTCTAAAAGGTATTCTATGTATTACCTATGTAATACCTGATGTATTATTAGTCAGGGTTCTATGGAAAACAGAACTGATAGAATCAATTTCTCTATTTATAAAAAGAGGCTGTGGACCAGCTAGTTGAACAATGGCCATCTATGATGGCAATGTCCAAGAGACCAGTAGTTGCTCACTGCAGGAGCCTCGATGTCATAGTGCAACTTTAGTATAGACTGGAATCCCAAAGAAGTAGGCACTAATGCCAGTGAAGGAATGGACTTGCTAGAAAGGTGAGAGCAAGCAAAGAAAGAGTAAAAGCTTCCTTCTTCTATGTTTTATATGGGCTTTCCATCACAAGGTGTAGCCCAGATTAGGGTTTTTTATTTCAAAACAACTGGATTAAAGGTGTGTCTGCCCCCATCAAGATCCAGATTAAGGGCATTTCTTTCTACCTCCAAGTTCTGGATTACATGTAGATCTTCCCACTTCTAATTAAGGGAGGGAAAAAGCCCTCTCAAGTGTGTTCCTCCATTTTTGGGTTATACTTAATTCCAGATGTAATAACGTTGACAAACAAAAAGAGCCATCACACTATCACAATTCCATCCCAGGTCAGTTTGACACACAGTCTATCTTTTTATGCCATGATTAATTTCACAAATGAAAACAATAACCAGGTCATAATAATGTCTATGATGTAACTAACTATTCCAAGTCCAAAGAAAACACATTATATACCAAACCAGACCCTAATTATGGCTAATGTGATATAAGTATCTTTTGTACAATGGTAAGCCCATTATAATGTTAGAATAGGTTGCAATGTCCTTGAGGGACATTATTTTGGTATCTCAAATTTAAATATAATAACCATTAATATTCTCTTACTTGATTTACATCACATAAAGAAGAAATTAAGGAAAGAAAGCACAAATATCTGTACAAACACATTGTATATATTGTTAACAAAATATAACAGGAACACTCATATCACTTATAAAACTTCTTTCTGCAACTGGTCATATAGCTTTAGCTGGTATCTATAACTACCTTCCCCTAATATCCTTTCTGTATTTCCTCCACCTTTGGCCATACCTCAGCAGATCTCAGTGCTTTTACTAGAGGAGTGAGTTGTATGTTCATTCCTGAGAGGTCTGTGCCCTTTGTCATCCCACCTAAGACCATCTGCATACCAGATATTTACATGACAAATCATAACAGTAGCAATATTGCACTTATGAAGTAGCAGTGAAAATGATTTTATGCTTGAGGATCACCACAACCTGAGGTTCTTGTTCAATGGACTGCTTGTTTTAGTTCCCGGTTGGAGCACTCACCTCTCTGGAACTATAACTTGCTGGCCAGCAGAACTTAAGGTCACAGAAAGAGAGAGCAAAGCATTCCCTAAGGGGTCACCAGTGGTATAGTGATTGGAACAATTCCCTTTTCCACCCCATGGATCCTGGTTATGAGATAAACCATTCCCTATATTGGATGCTGACTCAAAGGATACACAGCCTTCTGGAGGACCCTGCTCCAGCTCTCCAGCTGCCTGTCACCTAATTTGCTCTGCAATGGTATCTTCAAAAGAACATTCCATCTTTCTATCAGGTCAGCTGATTCAGGATGACAAGGAACATAGCAATACCAGTGGAATCCATGGTAGTGGTCCCACTGCCTCATTTCTCTGTTTTGAAGCGAGTTCCTTGGTCAGAAGCAACACTGCGTGGAACACTATTGCAGTGGATAAGGCACTCTGCACATCCATGGATGGTGGTTTTGGCAGAAGCAATTATGTACATGAAAGGTACTATGTAAACATCTGCCACTATGGCCACTTTATTCATGGGCCCATTAGAAAATGACAGGAATGGCTGGGGAGAGAGGCTGACTGTCACAGAATGAATCATTCTATTTCATTATTGAGTTCTTCCTCAGCTGAAGTCACCTTTTAAAGAGCACTTACATGTGACATAAATATCTTTTCATCCTTTAAACATTTGGAGAAATATATCTACGTATTTCTTCCCATCTGTGGTTTTCTTTGATGAGCTTTTGGGAGCTTTTGTAGGGGGAGCCTTTCTAGATTCCTTACTGAGGTGGGATTTGAGTGCCTATAGATTCAACCCGTTCCCTGTTCTTTGTATCTACTGTATTGTGTTTGAAATTGACCAGTCAGCTTCCTTCCTGTGCTCTCACCATTACTCCTAAATCGTATAAGATACATTAGTAGCAAGTGCTATTCAATGCTAAGCTATTTTGCTAGCTTGGTATATTTATATTTTTAACTTTGTTGTTTCTGGTTTTGATTTTAAAGACAAAGTTTCTCTGTGTAGCCCTGATATGTACACCAGACATCTTAGAGATCCACCTGACTCTGCTCCAGAGTACTGGGATTAGATGCGGGTCAGCATGCCTGGCTTGTTTTATTATTAGCTGATATATGTAGAATATATGTTTTTGTACATGCCAACCATATGCTGGGCTTCATCTACATCTTGAATTTTGAAATTTTGCAGAAAGTATATTCTATTTCCACCTGGGCCTTCTGAATCATTGGGTTGCAGGTTTGTGACATTCTTCCTATCTGTTGTGTTTGTTTTGAAAATTTTTTTAAAGATTTAATTTATCATGTATACAGTGCTCTGCCTGCATGTATACCCGCAGGCCAGAAGAAGATATCAGATCACATAGGTGATTATGAGTCACCATGTGGTTGCTAAGAATTGAACTCAAGACCTTGGAAGAATAGTCAGTGTTCTTAATCTGTTAAGAATTTTTGAATGAAGATGAGTATTTTACCTGTATGCATAAATATGTATATCATGTGTGTCTCCTCTTCACGGTAGTCAGAAGATGGCCTCAGAACTCTGAAACTTTGAGGATAATTGTGAGCCCCATGTAAAGACTAGCAATTGACCCCAATTATTTGCAAGAGCAGCAAGAGCTCTTAACTGGTGAGACATCTCTCCTGCCCTATGCTGCTTATTTATGATCAACATATTGCTAATATTTTCATCTATTTGTAGCTGTTTAAAACATGCATTTTCTTTTAGTAAGATCTTACTAGTGTTACAGTTTAATCTGGGGCACTTCAGGTTTATAGGATGAATACAGAACTGGAGTGAATGTATAATTCTTCGTAGGAACTTCAGTAAAGAGTTCTCTTTTCTGTTTGATTTTTGCAGGGGAGTCAGACTCTTAATATGTAGCTCTTGCTGTTCTGAAACTCATTGTGTAGACTAGGCTGGCACCAAGCTCAATGAAATAAACCTGCCTCTGCCTCCTGAGTGCTGGGATTAAGGGAATGAGTGGATACACCAAGCTTGCTCATCATTTTTTGTTATTAGTAATTGTTCATACAGTTTCTCTGATGTGTTTCTCTCTCCCCACCCCCCACCCCCTTCTCTTTGAATTGGCATTTGTCTTGCAAGGCTCTATCCTATTCAAAGGGCTCAGAAACGATAGAGGTGAACCTCATTATTCAGTTTCCTTCTAAAATGACTTGGTGATTACATTAGAACTTCTGTGTCAGGAAATAAGTCATGGAAGCACTAGAATTATATGAATATATTGTAAATGAATATACATTTACAGCATTACAAGTTTGATGCTTTCTGTTATACCATGTATGGGATATTTTAGGTTACAGTGACCTATGATGATGTGCATGTGAACTTCACTCAGGAAGAGTGGGCTTTGCTGGATCTTTCCCAGAAGAGTCTCTACAAAGATGTGATGCTGGAGACCCACAGGAACCTCACTGTTATAGGTAAGACTTTTTAAAACAAAGAGACAACTGTTTCTTTGTTATTGATGCTCTTCTGGAATTTTAATTGAGGACAAGGAAGAATGAGGTGAATAAATCAGGTTCACTGAAGATAGTAAGTTAAAATTTGCCTTATTTCCAATAATAAATCATATATTTTCTGGTACTATATTTTAGGCTACAATTGGGAATACCATAATTTTGAAGAACATTCTCAGAGTTCTAGAAGATATGAAGGTAATTTTCATCTGCAAGCTGGTAAGAAAATGCTTATGAAGAAATTGTAGTATGTCCTGAAAGTTTTAGAGAAAAGCAATGGTGTAAACAAGCACTGCTTTAAGTGTACTGATAATTATTAAATTCTCACAAAACCATGTACCTCAATATCAGGTATCTGATTTGTGTTTGCAAGGCATTCCCCACTTTGGCCCAGAGCAATACGACCTTTTCTATTTAATTCTCACACTCAACATCTGCATTCATTTCTCGCTAAGACATTGGCTCATTTTTATTGTAAATAGTTATTTTAGGTCAGGGACTGTTAATAGTCCCATAATCACATACTATATCTGCATTATAAACACAAAGACAACTAAGTCAGAAGGACCACACTAAAAGAAAAAAAATTTTAATTTATTTACATTCGGATCGAAGCATCCTCTTTCAGTCTGTTCCCCCCATGCCCCCCACCCCATACAATCCTCCCCATCTCCTCAGAAAAGACTCTGAGAAAGGGAGGCCTCTCATGGATAGCAATCCAACCTAGTATATGAAGTTGCAGTAGGACTAGGCATATCCTTTCCCACAGTGGCTAGCCAAGAAGTCCAGGTAGGGGAACAAGATCCAAAGGCAGGTAACAGAGTCAGATACAGCTCCTAGCTTTCACTGCTAGGGTCTCGTGTATGCTATTATGTGATTTAGTCTTTTGGGTCCCTATGGGCCCAGATTAATTGATTCTGTATGTTTTCTTGTGGTGTTCTTGACCTCTCTGGCTCCTTCAATGCTTTGTACCCCTCTTCCATAGAATTCCCCCAAGCTTTGCCCAATGTTTGACTGTGGGTCTCTGCAGCCATGCCAGGCACCTTTCTGGAATATCATTAATAATGTCAGGAGTGGTCTTGCTCTTACAGCATGGGCCTCAAGTTTGGCCAGTCATTGGTTGGCTGTTACTTTAATCTCTGCTCTGTTGACTCTGTTTCTTAGCAATTAAACTTTATTATACAACCCAACTAGCTTATACAAGAAGGAAAAAGGTTAAAGGGACAAAAGAGTGAACCTTCCGGTAGCCGTTCCATGGGACGGATCCTTAGGTGTCTCTCTAGCCGGCCTGCTGATCCAGCTTGTCTGCTGCTCCTGCACGCTCTCTCTGCCCCCGACTTTGTTATTCTCTCTTCCCCAACTCCTTCAATCACGTGGGAAGGACCGGCTCCTTCTCCCGGTGAGGGTCCATTAGAAAGACAATAGTCCAGGTGGGGTTCCCAGATCTGCTTCCTGAATTCCAGACCCAGGATGGCTCCACTCAGTCTGTCACAAGGTATTCATGGGGTGCCCCAAGGGTAAAGCCCGCCAAGACTCCTCCCACCTGTGACAAAGCTTACTCCTTTCCACACATCCCCCTTCTCTTTAAAAAAAAATTAAGAACTATAAACACACATATACATATATACATAATCATCAGGTATCAAGTACATAACCAAGTCCTTTTATACTTGTTAACCTGAGAAAAAATATTCCACTATCCTACCAAAGAGAGTCCTTTTTTTTTTTTCATGAGAAATTGCAATTATCCATCTATAAAGGTGTTTTTAATTCTTAAACTAAAGCTTCTAGTAACACCGTGGCTATCTAGTCTTCAATCCCATCAGAGATCCAAGAAGGAAAATCTATCTAATAAAGAACGTGCTGGCAGGCAACTTCCAAGTTGCATAGGACAGAGAGAGCAGACCGCCTGGATATTCACCGAAGTCTCTCCTTCATTGGGGCAATCAGTCTTCAGCCTTATCGGCCCAAAACATCCAACAAACTGCTTTTTGAAGCAGGAAATCCGACAGTCTGGTCCATCTAGTCTCTTCAAAGCTGGACAGTCAACTTTCCAGCATCACTGTTGATCATTGCAGCCAGTCAGCCTGTCATCAGCAGTAGAGATAAGAGCATTTTCTCTGTCCAGTGACCATTCTGTCACCTGCGTCTCTTGAAGCCCCCATCTTCAGTGATGCAAATGGAGAAGCGGCCAGGAGTGGATGTCTCTCTCTGTCAGGAAAGCCCTCATCCTTAAATGCCATATTCTGTGGATCTCTGAAGAGTTTGAAAACCAACTCTATCTATTCCTACAGTTAGCTACTATTCCTTTGGAGACATATACAAGAAATTAAACAAACCTGTTCTATGACAAAGTAAGTTAGTATCTAGTAGGATTTCTTTGTAACTAAATATCAACTTTTATCCCCAATCTTCCTGAACAGTTTTTCCTAAGACATTAGTGGTACATGAATAATACATTAAATAAACATTGAATAAAACGAACTTAAGTTTCTAACATACAATATATAATATTTTGTCAACATATAACATACAATACATAAGGCAAAAATGAAAGACAATATACAATTTAATTTTTATCAATGAAGCAAAAGTTGAAGTCTTAAATTTCCATCAATCAAAAGTCTTAAATTTTCTTCAATCTACAATACCAATGTAAGATTTTTGAAGTTAGTAGATTCAATAATCTACTTTTAGTCTACAAACATGTGTCCTCCCTTCCTTCCCCCCTTTCCCTTAATATTAAAAGGGATAGAAAGTAAGAGAGAAAGAAAGATAGAAGAAAGAAACCCCCAAATGAATGTTTATTAATTGTAACTAACCCCGTTAGGCAAAGATGAGCATTGGTAACCCACCAAAAACACCCACTCCACCTACTGGGAATGGGGGCATCGTGTTCTCAAAATTACTTTATGTTGTTTCGGAGAAAAATCTTTTTCGGGTACCCTAGAAAAATAATATATTGGCCAAGTGCTGGAAAAGCTAGCTGTTTTTGTCCAGTCCTTTTGGGATCGATCCTTTTGGCTAGCCGATTTATTGTTAATATGCATGCAAGTTCGGGAAGAAGCAGTAGTGCCAGTGGCAGAAGTTCGATCTTCATAATTGTCCTGTTTTTTGCTCTGAAAGTAAACAGACTTTTGAAGTCATTAATACGGATGTTAGTACATGTATAATTTTTCAAGAAAACATCAGTTGAGGCACCTTGCTCAAGATGCCAGAGGCATGCTTTTGAGGTTAAATCACCCACGCTGCCTGCTTTGTCTACAGCCTTCCATCTTTACCCCTACAAATCTTGTTAGCGGATTTGTGGGTCTAAGGTTTTGTAGTTGGGTTGGTGGCCCAGTCACTCCATTGGAAGTCTTTTCTGGTCATAGGAGATGGCCATTTCAGGCTCCATCTCCCCCACTGTTAGGAGTCCTAGCCAGGATCACCTTCACAGATTCCTGGGAGACTCCATTTTCCTAGGTTTCTAGCTTGTCCCCCCCCCCCACAAACCCCATTCCAGTTCTCTCTCCATTCTCTCTCCTCTGGCCCCTCCACTTTATCTCTCCTGCTCCCCTCCTCCCACCCTGTTCCCTCCCTCCACTCCTATGGCTGCCCTATTTCCCCTGCTCAGTGAGATTCAAGCATCCCCCGTGGTCCTCCTTGTTACTTAGCTTCTTTGGGTCTGTGGCTTGTAGCATGGTTATCATACCTGTCTCCTTTGCTGGAAGTAAGAATTATCTTGAGTTACTTGCTTAGCCTCATAACAATCAAGGTGTAAAACATTTTGTTCCAATTGTTTTGATAAGCAAAAGTTACTTTTTAAAAACAAATTTTATTTAATGTATGAGTGCCTACCCACACATGTCTTTGTGTACCATGGTTGTGTAGCACCTGCAGAAACCAGAAAAGGGTATCAGATCCTCTAGCACTGGAGTTAGAGAACATTGTGAGCAACCATGTAAGTGTTGAGAATTGAACCTTGATATTCTGGAACTATGTATGTTCCTAGTATGCTCCCAATGCTCTTAACTAGGGAGAGATGTCTCCAGCTCCCACTTATAACATTCGTCCCCAGTCCAATTTAGATTACATATTTCTTTCCACTCCAACATAGCAAACTATTTTCCTACTATTCCACAAAGGCAGAAAAATGTTATTTCAGCAAGTTGTCTTCTAAAATCATTCAAATATCAAGTTACATATGCACACCAATTGCTTGTGCTCCAGCGTGGAAATCAGCTCTGTTCCCCAACTCACCTGTCCAGTGTATTCTCCTAGATAAAGGCACAAGAAAACTATCTTAGGGCTATCATTTACTGTAATAAAACAATACACCCAAGTCAACTTAGAAAGCATTTATTTAGTCAGGGGTTTGCTTACAGTTCCCAAAGATACCATCATCACGACAGGGAGCATGTGTCAGGTGGGCATGGTGCTGGAGAACCTGAGAGCTGCATCGTGATCCACAGGCAGCTTCTGAAACCTCAGACTCCACCTATGGTGACATATCTGCATCTAATTCTGTCTAAATCATACAGAACTTTAAATAAGATATTCATAAATATTAGTAACTGGCAGGTTACATTTTCTTGTGTGTGATCACTTTCATTTAAAAAGCACAAAACCCAGTGGATTTGTTTTTTTCGTTTTTCGAGACAGGGTTTCTCTGTGTAGCCTGGGCTGTTCTGGACTTGCTTTGTAGACCAGGCTGGCCTCCAACTCACAGAGATCCGCCTGCTTCTGCCTCCCAAGTGCTGGGATTAAAGGTGTGTGCCACCACCGCCTGGCTCCAGTGGATTTTCATAGGTAACTAAACTTAAATATTTGTACTTGGATCCTTCCTCTCCCTGAGGTCAATGATAGAATTCTAAATGAGAAGTCAATTAAATTCAAACAGTAATCCTCAATTAATGAGTTGTGGCTCTGTCAGTCATGGAGTCATCTAACTTTAAAAAATACACAGATAGGTAGCATTATCCTGAAGCCACAGGTAATTCAGAAGTGGGAAAGGTTAACTGGCTTTTCTAACTTCACAAGGGTGGAGCAAACTCCCGTACAGATGGTGCCCCACCCACTTATAACACAGGGCACCTCCTTCACACATAGCTGAGCTGTCTGTCTCTGCTCATAAACTGCAAATCAAGTTCAAATTCATATTTTGGGCTCAGTTATTCTTGGTCTCAACACCTCATGAAAACATATCTCTTTGATGTCAGAAATTTAAAATTAACATTTGTATAAAACTTATGTATTCATAGTGTATGTGTTTTAATGTTGAAAAAAAAAAAAATCAAACACAAATAGCCACCCCTCCAAGGCTTTAAATTGCCTGTTCATTGATAATAAAAGTGAGAGGTCAGGACAGTATGGTATTCAGAATCGTTAATTTATTAATTCAAAGTTCAAATCCAGTTTTAACTTTGAATTTTGTAGAAATTAGGTTTTATAAAATTAAAAGTAGATAAAGGGGTGTTGGGGTTTTGGATATAATTCACTTCTAAGCCTGCTTAAATCTAAAATTTCTGTGATTATTAATAAGCTATGTCTTAATAAAATGAAAGTATTGCATGGAATATTAGTTATAGCTTCTTATTTTGTTTAGACAACTAGTCAAATGGCAAACTTCTGAAAAACACGTATTAAAGGTAGCAGTTATGCAATGATGTTTTTAATTACTTTATTTTAGAAAAACAAAGGTTTCCAATTGATGCCATAAGGCAGAGTATCACAATTCAAGTTAACAGTAATACACACTTTCAAAAACCTTTATAGCTTAGTCCAAACTAGAAAATTTATTATTTCTACAATTAATCATTGTTTTTTCTCATTCTTGGGGCTCAGGCACATTCAGAAAAAATATATATTTATAAAAATAAAATGGCAAACTCAGTCCTGCCACTTAAGTCTTAACAGTCCACACTTAACAATTTCTGTGTAAGAATAGGTGAGTGGTTTCTCCCTTCCCCCCGTTCATCTCATCATGAAACACTGATGAAAATATTATTACTTTTCTTTTCTCCCTCAAAATAGGGTTTCTCTGTGTGGCCTCACTCCGAAGACCTTGAACTTACATGTATTGGCCTGACTCTGCTTCCCGAGTGCTGGAAAATATTATTTTCTTAAAATAAAGAGCTACCAAGTCAAAATATTAGAAACATCATGAGCAATAGAACTGAGTAAAAACAAACAACATACACAATTGCTTCAGCTCTTCAAGAGACTTTTCCATCACTTTTACTCATTTGGCATCTTTTACATTAGTTCTAAACCAGGTTCCAAAAGTCCTCTGAGTAAGGAAGAAATCAAAACCTCTAGACCTAGTAAATCTCAAACAAATTTCAAACAATAAAAACTACAAAAATATTGGTAAACACAACAAAGAGGAATTTCAGGGCAGAGGTGCTGAGGTTGCTGGGCTAAACACGCACATTCTCTGAAATACTCTTAAATGTTGTTGAGCACCAATGAGCTTCGATTTTGAATTTCAGAAATCAGATCTTTACACATGAAAAAAAGGGCAGAATCCCACTTTCCTGAAAGGATTCTGTTCTTGGTTTTTAGCCATGGGAATTAGAGTATCAATCATTTACTAGCTTATGAAGAGAGAGGCCTTGATTCTAAAGTATGTTCTCCTGATAAGCAAACAGTATTCAGAGTGATAACACACTCAAGAGAAAAGCACATGAATGAACAAATCTTAGTTTTGTTTTGTTTTTATGCGAGCAACCTGACAATGCAAATAAAAATGTCCTTAAGAATAAACAAGTAAAAAAAAGTTTAATACAAAAAATTTTTACTTACAATCCACATACACATTTTGTTTTATCCGATGCACACTTTAAAAGTATAAATAGACTATGAGGATCAGTATAAAGTTGTTTTGCAGCAGAGAACCAAAGGACTCATTCGTAAAGAGAAGTATTGCAGAATACAAAGAATTATCTTTGCACTTCTGTTCATTGATGCAAAGCTGTGCTTTAGTTACTCTTTTTTTCTTACTAAGAACTTATTTACAAGGGATGACTGACAAGACAAAATACATATATAGTTGATAGTGATGAACAATACTAAAATATACTGGTGGGACTTCCCATGTCTCTCTCCTTACCATACAGGGTCACAAATGAGGGCTCTGTATGCACTTCAGGTCTTTTCTCCTATAAAAAGGCTTGACCATTGGGCCCACTGCCATGAACCTTCCTAAAGAATCATCTTTATTCTTTGGAGGAGCTTACTTTTCACAGTAACTTTTTTTTTTGAGCCAGGGTTTCTCTGTGTAGCCTTGGCTGTGCTGGACTCCTTTGGAGACCAGGCTGGCTTCGAACTCAGCGATCCTCCTCCCTCTGCCGCCCAGGTGCCGGGATTAAAGGCGTGCACCACCATGCACAGCTCACAGTAACTTTTAACAGTGCGTATCTCCAGGTTCCATTAGAGAATATTCTTTTATTTCCTAAAAATTCCCTGTGATTACATATTTATAACATTATCAATAAAGTTAATGATGCTTAAATGTTAAAAATGGATGCTTTTGACTATGAAAAGGAACACTTGGACACAGACTATGATTAGCAATTCCCTAGCTCCAGACACACGCATTTAAGTTCAGTGCTGATTAATATCCCATCAGAGATCAGAAGCTCCCCTGGCAACCAAAGCAGAAGCCCCAAGAAATGTCACTGTTGGAACTACACACCATGTCTGTAAATGCACAGCGGATCCTTTTAACAAACCCTAAAGTAGTCAAAGAACAGAATCTAAACATTAGCTAATAAAACATCTGAAATTAGCTAAAATGAAGGCCTCAAAATTAACAAACTGATCTGTAGTAAACATATTATCACAAAATACCTACTGTTAGGCATGACTGCATTCTGATAAAACATAAGAGGTCGTGACTGTCATGGAGGCAAAGGTGAGGGGCTAGAGAAGGGAACTCTCTCTATCCATGATATCTGAGTTTAACATGTTGATTATATCACATATGTTATAGTCTCCCACAATAGAGGTGTGGCAGTAAATTTTAAATTATTAGTTTACATATCATAAAATGTAATTTGTATTCCTTATGAAAACATTCTTAATTAACAGAAATATTGTAAGTAATGTCAAGCTATAAAATAAAAATGAAATAAAACAAAATACTAGGCTGCTCTGGCTAAAAGTGAGATGTCCTAAGAGGGCCTTTCTTTCCTGCAGTAGTGGACAGTGTGCTCTGCTAAACAGCACAGGGCAGGGGCTGAAGCCAACACTCCCCACATATCTTGGTCATTTTGTAAAGGTCAATTACAAGATCCTTCTCCCACTTCATGGCACCATATGCCCATATCGTAATAATGCAATGGAGTTTAAGTAAAAAAGTAACATTTCTCCTTTAAAAACAACTAGTAAAATAAAATCACTATGCTATATATAAAATCACTACTTTTAAACTTAGAACTTTAAATTTGATAGATGGAAAAATTACCAGTTTCTCTTAAAATGTCTAAATTTTAAAGATTTCATCTGTTTATATAAACTTTATCCAAAATATAGGAGAATTGGTATAGTAGGTGAAAGTATTATTTCTTTTTGCAAAACACACATCTTCCACCTTAATGGTCAAGTTAAAATTCTGCCCAAGTTATTAACTTTGCCATAGAACATGTACACAGACGGGTGCACCGACGCTGGGCATCTGAACAGTAGTTGACAGAATGATTTGACTTTGTTCTGGACAAACTCTTCATCTCTTTGCTCCAAATAGCTTCCATTTATGGAAGGATTACTTTAATTCATGCAGTTGTTAGCAAAATACAAAGAACATGTTCTCTTCTGTAAATAGATCATGATTAAATATCTAAATTCAATAAATACTCTTTAATAATTTGGAATCTTATCTAGTATTTTCTTTCTGTGACGTCTCAGTCTCTCTTCTTCTCTAACGCGTCCTTGGGCTCTTGCCCTGCAGGCACGACAGATCCTCCACTGCTGCACTCTGGCTCTTGGTTCTCTTCTATCTGTTCTTGGTTTTCCATTTCGCTTTTGGACACTTCATATCGCTCTTCTATATAGCCTCCATCTGTGTCAGCTGTATAGATTCCATAGCACATGATACTGATGACACCCAGCGGCAGGCCAAAGAGAAAGCAGCCCATAAGTGGAGAGCTCTTGAATATAGACTGTGGGGAGAGAATTCAGTTGCACTTGAATGGAATTCTGACATAAAAAATATGATGTAAATTTAAAGCCACACAGATTTCCTCTCACTGTTACTGAACTCAGTTCCGATGAATAACTGTCAATATCTGAGCAGTATCTACTATGTTAAAGGCTCAATAAATAAAGCCCGATGTGGTGGTTCACATCTTTAGTCCCAACACTCAGGAGGCAGAGGCAGGTGGATCTCTGTGAGTTCGAGGCCAGCCAGGTCTACAAAGAAGAGTCCAAGACAGGGGGGACTACAAGTGAAATCTTGACTCGAAAAACAAAAACAAACAGAAAGACTCCATAAACAAAAATTCTGTGCTCATACATGCACATGTAACTGTGCATGTGTGCAGAACTGGCTACAGGCAACAGGATAAGTAATCAAATAGTCTGATTATCAAGACCCTTCTTTTTCTCTTATCGCCTATAAATATCTCTTAGATGATTACTATCTATGTGTTAAACTCTAGGAAGTTGCTTGTGGGTTCTTTCTGGTAAAGAGTTAATATTCATGCACACAAACACACACACACACACACACACACACACACACACACACACACACACACACATATTTAAAGATTTATATGTGTGTGTCTGTGTGTGTAGGTGCCTGGAGGCCAGAGGTATAAGATCTCCTGTAACTGGAGTTATAGGAGGTTATGAGCTGGGAACTGAACTTAGGTCCTTTGTAAAAAGTACCAGCTCTTAACTACAGAGCCATCTATTTATAGCCCTATACATACTCTCTTCACATGACATTTTAATATCTGAGTCATCTGGTTGTTAGTAAAGCTATATTAATTTACTACTTCCTCTTATGTTATGTGCTATTTCCTCAGTTCTCAGAAAAATAATTTTAGTGAATTGGTTTTACCACTAAGATTTATTTCATGGGTTGGGGGTCTGTTACTCTAAAAGAATACAGAGAACAAAAGGTAATTTTGGTTGATTCACAGAATAAGAGGTGGAAATTTGAGGATGAGTGAGAAAGAAGCAGAACATGACAATGTGTGACTACTGACTCTAGCCCTAGAAAGCCTCAGC
Source organism: Acomys russatus (assembly GCF_903995435.1). Classification (NCBI taxonomy): domain Eukaryota; kingdom Metazoa; phylum Chordata; class Mammalia; order Rodentia; family Muridae; genus Acomys; species Acomys russatus. The sequence continues at coordinate 74,861,441 of NC_067156.1, read as the reverse complement.
AATATTTAAAAGCCAGTAAGGAAAGTACTTCAGATGGGTGAGGTCTTCTGGTGAGTATCACTGGAAAAGGGGAAGGAAGTGCTCGGGACTGGTGGTGTTGTGACACTGTGTAGTGGACTGAGAGGAAGTGAGGTCCTGAGTGAAAGTGAGGGCAGATGCCAGACAAAATACAAAGAGGACAAACCATTTTGGTGGAAACAGGATAGTGATAAACAGAAGGATGTTATGTATGGATAATTCAGATTACCCAAATTTATTTCTTACCAATAAAGAAGGCTAGATACATTTTCATGGTGGCCTTTGGCTCAACAAATGAAAAGTGGCATGGAGCAAGACAGTTGGAATGAACAAATGAACTGTTAGAGAATTACTTCACATTTTAATTCTACAATTTAAGCCTGCCATATAAAGAAATAAAGTATTAAAGAAAGAAGGCAAGTTGAAAAGAAACAGCAGACTGACAACGCCAAAATTTTCAGTTATTGAAGACACTAAATTAACTGTCAGAACTTACCACAATTGTAGATTTGGCATCAAATACTATTCTTTTCAATCGCTGCAAAATGCTATCACCTCCTTGGGCCTTTAATTTAATAAGAATAAGACACGTTATACACACACTAGTAGTTCGTTTTTATGTTACATACATAAAAATATAGCTAGAAGTAAAAATATTGATTCAAAAAATATACCCTAGTCCCCAAAATTCATGTTAAATATTTATACCATTTATATATTCATGTTAAATATATATATTCCTACTTATCATGTTAACATACTCTAAACAATTCATTCTGCCTTTACTTATAATCCTTGTGGCTTGTTGGAAGGTGGCCCACCCTCCCTAGGCTTGCACAAGCTCTGAGTTTCTCTGGCTGCTCAGCTACAGTGTGGCCGAAGACTTTCTTACTAAGTAGGAACATCCTCATGCAGATGGAGCTCAACAAATAGTGCTGAGATGAGTGCAGAGAAAAGTTCCTGGGGATATCAAACCTTGCCATCTAGCTACCCCAGAAGTCTGGCCCATTCTTTGAATTGCTAAGCTATAGGACCAAGGACATATCTGTTATAAGAGTCTGGTCAGGTTTCACTAACTCACAAACAAAAGGGCTCTCACTACTATAACTCAGTTTCTTTCAATCAAAACAACACTTCAACACAATAACATATTGCTACTATGTGACTCAAGGAGCTTCCCAAATTTGTGTAAAACTGAAAAAAACATGTAAAAAACTAAACAATAATTAAATTATCATTGAAGCCACAAAGACTCATTCTGATTTTTTTTTTTTAATTACTGAATTAAGATATGTGCTGGTCACACCTTATCTCCACCCAAGCTGGTTTTCATGACTGTTCAAAGAGTTGCAGCCTAGTTTGAGAAATACTACAATAAGAATTACAGTAACAAAAAGAATAGAAAAAGAAAAAAAAAAAATAAGATCACATAGTCTTTATGACAATTCTTTCACATGATTATTTTTAGAACTCTTTGCTGGAGCTCTGATTCTCAATACATTTCTTGATGGTTTAAAAAAATGGTGGTTTTCATAGTCTGGCTAACTTAATTCAGTTGTCCTTAATTCAACTGACTCCAAAGGGTATTCATGACAAGAAAATTCTCTAAAAAAGCATTATTCCGGGTCACAAACCTCCTAATATCTCTACCAGCACTAGAGGCCAAGAATACTTTCCCCATCACTGTGACAAGCAAAAGTGTCCCAAATAACTCTCTGAGGGACATTTGCCCCTGTGAGCCTCTAATAGGCTGACTGAATGAGACAGGAGAAAGCAGTGGGTGGAAGCTGATTCCCTCTTCTCTCCAGGAAATGAATACCTATTCTTTTCAGGATCTAAGGTAAAGAACTGCTTGTGCTTCTTTCCCTTCATCCCTCTGAAATGGATCTGAAACACTTACTGGTACTGTACCATCCAAAATGCTGTTAATGAACTGGACCATGTCACTGGCATCCTTAATATGTCGATCTAGCAAAAAGTACTGTTGGTTAGAAGTATTCAGTACAACTATGGTTGGGACTGTCAACTCACTAGAAAAAAAAAAAGAAATAAAAATTTATATTAAGCACAGCAATAATAAATACTCTAGCGCTCAATTACATCTAAGTAGCTATAGTTAGAGAAGAAAAGAGATTTTTAATATCTTTACCTCTGTGGTTTACAGGAACCTTTCAAAGTTTGTATAAACTTTACCATTAATCAAGATTGCATGAAAATATTCTAAAAACCAACACCTAAGTGATTAAAAGTGTTGTGCAAAGTATACATTTCTGCACAGTACTATAAAGAATACTAATAACATTTAACTCTACCTCAGATGATATTCAGAAACCCCAACAGGCAAGAGGGTGGTCTCTGAAACCACACTGTTTGAATCTGGAGCTTTCTCTTAACACTGCAGCATGTTAGTCAAGAACTTTAGCTTCTTACATGTAAAGCTTTTTTCTTATAAAATATGGAAACCAATAGTACCTAACTTGCTACACAATTACATGAGAAAATTCAAGCTAAACCTTCAGAACGGTTCCTTGTATACACTGAGTAAACATACATGTTGAATAAACACTATTGTGAATTCTCTGTAGTCTCCTGTCACTTTACCCAACAAGAGGATACATGTGTTTTCCAATATACTTAAACATTCATCCAGCAGATCATACCTTGGCACATAAGCCCTGTTGTTATAGCTTGAATATGAAATGTCCTGGAAAGGCTCATGTGTGAAGGCCTGGTCCCCAGCTGGTGATATTATCTTTGTAGGCAGAGGAATCTTCAACAGTTAAGCTGGCTAGATATACCAAGACACTGGTAACATGCCCTTGAAGGTTTCTCCTGCTTCCTTTTCTCTTCCTCTACTTTTACTTCTTAGTCACCTAAGGTGAGGAATATCAGCCATACAATTCCTGCTGCCATGATGATCTGCCTCATTTAGACTGAAAGCAGTAGAACCCACCAACATTGACTGAGACCTAAATACCAAAATAAATTTTACCTCCTTTAAAATGTTTCCCTCAGGTATTTGTCAAAAACAAAAAACCAAACAGACAAACAAACAAACAAACAAACAAAAACCCAAAAACAACAACAACAACAAAAAACCCTAAAACACACCCTTCAAACCTAACAACTTAAGCTGACTATGATGTTTTGACTGTAATTTGAGCTAAGATCTTCTATCTTACAACAGACTAAACTATGTATTAAATGCTTACCTACTGCTAGATACTATCATCGTGGATTATGATGTTAGTTATTGGAACAAAAGTGCTGTGGAATGCTACAAACATTTAAAAAATGAATCTATCAACTTAAATGGTCTTATCAAAGTCCCTATCATATACTGAAAAAAATGAATTTCCATTATAGGGTTATACAGAATATCTTTCCTCTTAGGTTTATACAAGATCAACCTTACAACTTCTATACACAATAATTGTTCTATGAGCAATAGGAAATTTATAAACAATTGTTTTCCTTTTATTTTTTTTTTTAACATTATTAAAACTTTAGTGCCATTTGAGAAACAATGTGGAAGAGGAATGGAAGTGGAAATGGGAAAAAATATAAACTCTAAAGAATGGGGAGTTGTGCTGCAAAAAGATGAGTGCTGTACATAACACAGCTGCTGCAACTATGAACTCACTGCAGAGGCGGCTCTCTGCATAAGCCCTGCATGAGACTGGGTCTGTCAGCATTTCATCATGCACAAGGAAGGGGCCTATGAGGTCCTGTCTCTTCCTGTGTGATTACTGGTAGTTAGTAGCTTTCGGGTCAGAAAGTTATAATTTTCTTCAGTGAAGTTACCAATATTGCAGTCAATAACCTATCACACACTTATGAAAACAACTCAGACTTATTGGGCAGAAGTGTTTCAGAGGGAGATGTGGGGGAGAAAGGGAGGGAAAGATGGCTTTAAAATATCTAAAATTTATTCTATACTTTCATGAATCTGTCAGTGAAATTTTATTTATTTATTTAGTTTCTCAAGATGGTTTCTCTATGTAGCTTAGACTTACTTTGTAGACCAGGCTGGCTTTGAACTCACAGCGATCCACCTGCCTCTGCCTCCCAAGTGCTGGGATTAAAGGCGTGCACTACCACAGCTGGCACGAAATTTTAAAATTTAAAGAATACCCTCTAACTAGATAGGACTCATAGTGGAGGGATGGGAACACCAGCCCACCCATAAAAACTTTGACCCCAAATTTACCCTGCTTACAAGATGTGCAGGGATAAAGACAGAGCAGACACTGAAGGAAAGTCCAACTATACCCTGGCACAACCCCATGGGAGAGAGCCAACCCCTGACACTATTAACAATATTTTGCTATGTTTGCAGACAGAAGCCTAGCATAGCTGTCCTCTGAGAGGCTCCACTGAGCAGTGGATTGAAATGGGATGTAAAGAAAATTAAGAAAAAAAAAAAAAGAACAAAGAAAAACTACTAATGTCAATTACTTCAAGCATCTTCAATTATTGCATGTGGAAGTCAGACAACTCTCAGGATTGGGCCTCTTCTGCCACCTTGTGGCATATGGGGATCAAACTGAAGTTGTCAGGCCTGTGAGGAAGTGGCTCTACCCAGTGAACAACCTTACCAGCCCACAATAACTTATTAAAATATGTATTATAAAAAACTATAAATTTACATATTATAGAATGATTTGAAAATGTTATGTTATTATGTTGAAGTGGGAGACAATCTTCTATAGTAAAGAATAAAATTAAATCTTAATAAATTTAAAATACAGGATTTATAAAATAAAATCAGACATTTAATGGGGGGGATGTCAGCATCAGAAAATGACAAGTGCTTTTTGGTATGTTTTTTCCAGCTAATTAAGTCGCTCTCCATCTCTCAAAATTAGTAATATCAAAGTGGAAAAACCACCAATACTTTACTTACTCCATCAGCAAGGTGTTTATATAGTCATTTCCATCCATATGGCCAAACTGAAAATCTCTGTAAGACACAAGCAACAACAAAGAGAAAGAAGAGAAAGAGCGCAATATTGGATTAAAAGAAAAAAGGTATACAACACAAACTAGAACTTGTAAGCACATAAACTTTCAATACTGAACATGGAATTCCTATGACATTTACACAAGAGTGTTTTCTACTCAGTTTTGATAAGTAAATACACAACCAACAAACTGGACATTTCACCTCATTATACATGTTTAAAAGACAGGGAAAGAAATGGGCTGCAAATAAAATACATTTAAAGAAAGTGAGCTAGGTGTGGCGGCACACGCCTTTAATCCTAGCACTCAGGGAGGCAGAGGCAGGTGGATCTCTGTGAGTTCAAGGCAAGCCTGGTCTACAAAGAGAGTTGCAGGACAGCAAGGACCATTACACAAAGAAACCTTGTCTTAAAAAACCAAAAAAGAAAAGAAAAAGAAAGTGGATTTACTGTGAAATAGGATCACTCAGAAGAGGTCAGCTACCATGTACCATGAGAATTGCACAATGAACTTTCAGTAGATTTTATACAAAGAAAATAATGAATCCTCGAAGTTTCTCTTGCTGTCTTTGATAGCAGCAACAAACATAAAAAATGAAATACAGCAAAAATTCTTATTCCTAAGTAAATTTTTACATTTCATTAGAATTTTGAGATTTTTTTTTTTTTACAATCACTTTCCTGGCATGTGAGTGTTCATTTAAATTGTTTCAAATTTGCAAATTTATGTGAATATTTTTCTACCATAAAACATGTGTCAAACACTCTCAGGAAGTAGGAATGGGATGAATTATAAATGACTGGGTGCAGCAGCTTCTCCAACTTTTAAGATGTGGCATAGATATGTCCTCATGCTGACTGGAAGCTCTAGGTCAATTAATTCTTGATTTACCTGTCAAAGTATGAGATATGATCCCTCTTATCTGAAATGCTGGGGCCCAGAAGTGTTTGACATTTCTGAGTTTTCATGGTTTGGATTTGCATACAATGAACCCCCTAGGGCAGAGACCCAAATGTTAAGTACAGAACTCATGCAGGGTCTTTGGTTGGTGCTTCTGTCTCCGCAAGCCCCACTGAGCGCTGTTAGTTGGCTCTGTTGGTCTTCTAGGGGTGCTCCTGTCACCTCCAGGTCCTTTTCTCCTTCCCCCTTTTTCACAAGAATCCCTGTGCACTGCCTTATGTTTGGCTGTGACTGTTTCTAACCACTACTGGGTGGAGCCTCTTAGAAGACAACTATGCTAGGCTCCTGCCTGCAAGCAAATCTTTAGATATGAATATCTTTAATAGTGTCAGGGGTTGGCTCTCTCCCATGGGTGGGTCTCAGGTTGAGCCAAGCACTGGTTGGACATTCCTTCAATCTCTGCTCTATCTTTACCCTTGCACATCTCTCCCTACACGGATGTAGCTGATGGGCAGCTCAGGCTTTCTGTGGGTCCACTAGTAAGAGGAGTGGGGGCTCTCTCTGACATGGACTCTGTTGCCTGTTTTGTGATCATTTCTCCCTGGTGGGACAACCTTAGCAGGCCACAGGGGAAGAAGACACACTTAGTCCTGATGCGATTTGATGAGCTGGGAGGGAAGGAGGTTCCCCTTTTTTGAGGAAGAGGGGATGGGGGAGGGAAGAGGGGGAGGGAGCGTGGGCCTGTGAGGAGAGGAGGGATGGGGCTATGACCAGGATATAAAGTGAATTAAAAAAAAAATACAGAACTCATTTTTCCCCCTCATATATACCTTATATACATACCTTGAAGGAAATATCACACTTCTTTAACATGACTTTGTGTTCTGACCACTATCATGGGAAGGCAGGTGTGGAATTTTTCACTTAGTGCTGTGTCAGAGCCCATGCATTTAGACCTTAGAGCATCTAAGATGCCAGACTTAAAATTTTGAGATTAGGGATCTTAACTACTTTTAATTTATTTCACTGATAAACCAAAGTAAACAGTGACAAACTTTCAAACAAAATCAACTTTTCAGAAAACATGCACATACCTATGGAAGTGGTCTCTGAAATCTCTAGCAACTTCTTGAACAATTGACTTTAATCTGTAGAAGAATAAATACATAAATATGTCACCTCTCCAATTAAAAGGTTTAACTATCCCATTGCAACATCTGTTGCAAGACACTCTATGTAGACTACACAAAGCTGGCATGGCATTTGAAGCTTAAATCTGTTTCAAAGCAACTATACCTGGTATGCTCAAGTGATGTGTTTTTCTCATCAATAACTGCAATAGCCACAAGCTTTCCTGAAATTAAGAATAGTATCTTTCATTTCCTTGAATTGAGAAAGACATAACTCACATATCCCATACTTGTCAAATATTACTTCTGATACCAGACTGTGTTTCTAGATTCCAATCATCATTTACACATTGGTGGTTCAGTGGTAGAATGCTCACTTGCCAACCATTATTTACACATTACATAAAATTAAACCAACATATTATGGTACAATATTTGCAGCCCAGACCAGTAAATTAGTCAACTTCAAATGATATATTTCTTCTACCTCTAGGAGGTAAATAATAATGATTTTTTTTTTTTGGTTTTTCGAGACAGGGTCTCTCTGTGTAGCCTTGGCTGTCCTGGACTCACTTTGTAGACCAGGCTAGCCTCGAACTCACAGCGATCCGCCTGCCTCTGCCTCCCGAGTGCTGGGATTAAAGGCGTGCGCCACCACGCCCGGCAATAATAATGATTTTATTTTAATTTCTCTAAAATTATTTTATGCAACCAACAACGTAATGAAATATTTTGTCCAAAGCTACACCATAAAGAAGACATTGCTAGATGTGGTGGTACATGCCTTTATCCCAGCACTCAGGAAGGCAGAGGCAAATGGATCAATGTTAGAGGCCAGCCTGGTCTACAATGTGATTCCAGGATAGCTAAGGCTACACAGGGAAACACTGTTTTGAAAAAGCAGCAGCAGCAGCAGCAACAACAACAAAGACATTGATTTAAAAACATTTACTAAAAATTGCTAATAAGCTCTAGTAGTTTATAACACTAAGGAAATTATTTTTGCATAGCCATTTCCTCTGTTACAATTTCACCAGTAATGGCATATAGAATCAAATTGAGTGACACTGTTTTTGAAGTATAAGTAAAACAGTAAAGTATATGCCCACTGACAAGGTTCAGGAGGGTAGAACAATGTAATAACAGTAGTGTTCGGGATGCTGTCGTGGGTTATGTTCTCAGCAGTGTACCAAGCAGGGAGAACAAAGGTGAGCTACCACTCTCTACTACTTATGTAACTCAACTTAAGGAAACTCCCATTTATTTTAGGAAAGCAAGTTTTTCTGACTTATGAGGAAAAATTAAATGAATTTATATACATAAACATACTTGAGTATAATTTCACTCGAGGTAGAAACAGAAATGTAGGAAAAAGTTAAAAACCAAACCAAACCAAACTAACCAAACCAAAATCCCCGCCCCCCAAAATCCCAAAACCAAAAAATTAGCATCATTTACATTATTTTCATGCTTTTCCTAATCTCACCCTGCATAATAGATCTCTAATACATCTACATAATCTTGATACACTGTTAGCTTTTTGTTGAAAACAGTCTATAGGAATCATTTCATTTCTTGAAATATTTCATGTACTATTCAGTGCTTAATTTTTCATTTTGTTTTTTTCTTTTTCTTCTTTCCCCCCAAGACAGGGTTTCTCTGTGTAATAGAGTACTGGCTGTCCTGGACTCTCTCTGTAGATCAGGCTGGCTCGAACTCACAAATATCCATCTACCTCTCTGCCTTCTGAATGCTGGGATTACAGATGTGTGCTACTGCACCTGGCTTCAGTGCTTAATTTGTATTGTGTCTAATTTTCAAATGTTTCTTCCCTTTTGCTGTATTTTCATTTCATGATCATGAAACTGTGAGAGGGAACACATGTGGTAACAACATATAGATGTCCCACCTTTAGTGGGGTCTAAGCCTATACAATACTCTCCTAATAAAGTAAGCTTCCTATAATTTTTAAACTTTCTTTGTGTGGCTAACTCTTATATTTCTATGTATTTTTCTTTCTTTGTCATTTTCTATCATATGACCTTAAGAAATGAACAGTATGACTGATTCCCACTCACAAGTAACAGCAGACCTTAGGAGACAGTGAGAAGGCTTCACTTTAACTTGTAGCTTCATGGTTTTTGTTTGTTTGTTTTTGTTTTTTTCCCCCTTATTCTTGAATCATTCAGGCTCCTTGTCTTTCTCATCACCATCAAGTGTTAGTAAACCTCTTTGGCTACACTGATCCCCATATGAAAGTATATATCCGTGGTACTTTAAGTCTCAATTCTTAGAAAGCAGAACTAGCAAACATAAATGTACTTTAATTAGGAAGTGCAGCTTTAAAAGAACCAGTAAATAAGCACTCAATTAAAGGAAAATTCTGTAATGAAACAGGAATGGCCATATGCTTGTTACCTGTGTCACCAAGTTCATACAAAAGGAAGCCATCCATGGTAAGGTAGTTCTGAAACCTCTCCCTGCTGATCCATGTGGACAGATCGCCATCTTCGTACTCTTGAAACAAAGCAAAGGAAATACATCAGAGTACAAGGCAGCTGTAACGTCTTAAAGTGATAACGTATCTAAAACAGTATTATAATTATAAAACCTTAAGCTGGTTCTTAGGTAGTTTATAGCTGCCTGAATTAAGGGCCTCTTAGCAGGTTTAGAATAAGAAATTTGAAGGCTGAGTCTAGATACTGCTAGACATTTTAACTTGGGAGAAAAAAGAAAACACTCTTCTTTAAAAATACATAAAATAGTAACAATGGTCAAGTATACATTGAACACTTCTAGTAGCAGTTTCTTAACCAAAAAGAAGGTAGGTACAGACAAATATATGGGTTCTTTCCTTTCTCCTGTTTTCATGTATGCAAGTTCTTCTCAAGTTCATTTGACTGGTGATGATTGTAAACATTCAAAAACTATCTCCTGAATGAATGCACCTTGATGTTTCACTGTATAGATCACCTTATCTAATACTCTAATGATGTAGGACAGTCAAGTATCTGCCATACTATCCACTGTATAAGTTAAAGGACAGAAATAACTATGCAACATTAGGTAGGTAACTCAGGACATCTAATGTATAGCACTAGTGATAATTATATATCAAGTTAGTTCAATTGAACACAATGAAAAAAAATAGAGATGTGTAGTTTTCTCTGTCGTTATCAAGATATAAAATATAAGAAAATATCAAAACATGTTCCTTTAAGAAAACAAGGAAAATAATTTTTTTCTTCATGGTCCAACAACCAAGTGGTTACCTAAAAAAAAAAAAAACTCCCATTTTTAAAAAGAAGGATAATGAAACACAGTGAAAAAATGTCATTAGGATTTGCTTTGAATTACTTCAAAAGAGAAACAATAAAACTGAAACAACTACAGTAAGGTCCTGTTAACCATTTATGAGTATGCGGGTTTTATTATATCTTTCTTTTTATGATGTATGGATGATATAAAAATAAAATTTACATAAAGTGTTTTCTGACAGAGGGGGAGAAATACCTAAAGAAGGTAAAAGAGTTTCATTCTGCTGAGGATATTTTATTTTATCTGTGTGTGATGAAAGTTAACTATCCTCCTAAAATTAAGTCTGAACATTTTAATGTATAGAAATTGAATACAGATTATTTCTTAAAGTGGCAAATAATTACACACACACACAAACACACACACACATCAATGGAAGCAACTAAGAATGAAGGACATTGTTGGAAATCTACTGAAGGATTAAAAGATGATTCTATCAAATGTGATACTTTGTAAGTGGCAGCACTTACACAATATTTTAGAAATGCCTGTTTATAACAATGTTTTAATTATGAAAGGCCTTATGTGAGTTAAAGCTTTGGAACTTACCATCATAAACAAAGTAAGTGTTGTCCTTGAAAACAAGCACAGCAGGAATCTCTTTCAGTGTCACATACTGCAAAAAAACATCAGAAGTTTGAAATTTTAATGCTAATAATTCAATTAGTACCTGTAATAGCATGATTTGGTGCTTTGTATTTGATTGTGAATTATTTTGTTCCAGAGATCTGCTTGCTTTCTCTTACAAGCACATTCTCAGGTACATCTTCCCTTACTGTGTAAATCTTGCTCTACCTAATTTAAAGTTGATTGGTTAATAAAAAACGCTGGTGTGGTGGCACACGTCTTTAATCCCAGCACTTGGGAGGCAGAGGCAGGCAGATTGGATCGCTGTGAGTTCAAGGCCAGCCTAGTCTACAAAGTAAGTCCAGGACAGCTAAGACTACACAGAGAAATCCTGTCTTGAAAAACCAAAACAAACAAACAAACAAATAACCAAAACAAAAAAAAACCAAACAAACAAAGCAAACAAACCAAAAATCAAAAACCAAAACAAAATGCTGAAGCCTGGGCGGGGCACAAGTGAGAGGTGGAGGTAAGGTTCATGGGGAGGAGACAGGAACAGAAGCAAATGGCTTGGAGGAGCAGCTCTAATGATGGATGGAGTAAAGCAGCCCAGATGAGAAACACATGCAAGTATTTATGATTTACGGATAGGAAGTAGCCCAGATAGGAATTATTAGAGCAATTGGCATAGGATATGGGACTGGGAGATAAAGGGTAGTTTAGAGGGGAAATATTTGCCCAGCCCTAGGTAAAATAAGGCTTATCTAAAATCTATCAGGTTAGAGAATAATACCACCATAATAATTACAGGCTTTTAATAATAAACATTAACCATTTTTATTTTCTACAATAAGTACCTACAATCAATTTCAAAAGCATTGAAAAAACTAGGAAATAACCCCTCCCCCACACTACTGAAGACTAGAAAGAGTACAATCTTAAATTTAGCTAAATTTTATATCTGAATGTTTTCAGATACCTCCCTGGAAGCATGCTGCCTGACATAAGAAAAGACAAGGACCACTCTTAAAGAGTTTCTATAAGACCATGGATAATATTTTGAGTAGGAAAAGATGGAGGAATTCTGGAGCACAGAGCAGTAGGACCAATGCTTTAACAGTCTACCTAAGGGTATCACTCCCCAGTACTCATCAGCTATGTGATAGTCAGTCACTTCATCTAGATTCAACTGCCTCAGCCTAGAAACTTAAAACCAATGACAACATCTACCTCCCAGGAAAATTATGGATGACCTTAGGCAACAAGTACTCGCCAAACTACTTTTTAAATACCATTGCCATTCATAAGGGATCATCTAAAAGTACCTCCTTCTATTTTGTATGTATTTCAAACAGGTAAAATTATGAAAAATTAGGCTAGGCAATTACCCTGAGTATATGTACCGCAAAAATAACAGTGAATAGATTCAGGTACATCTCAGCACAGAGGCAACATGATAAATGGTCTGCTACAGTGTAACTAAAAATTACATAAAACTATCATAATATCAGGTAGTAGAAAAGCTCTCAATCATGACTAGATTTGCCAAGAGGCCACTCACCCACAAAAATGTTAGGAGGTAATCCCAGCACTCGGGAGGCAGAGGCAGGCGAATCGCTGTGAGTTCGAGGCCAGCCTGGTCTACAAAGTGAGTCCAGGATGGCCAAGGCTACACAGAGAGACCCTGTCTCGAAAAACCAAAAAAAAAAAAAAAAAAATGTTAGGAGGTTTCTGTTTTAGCATGAGGCATTGCAAAGCCATGAAGTGGCCTTTCTTGGAAGGACTTACAGCAGATAACCCATTTCCATATCTCTTTCTTACATTCCACGGTGTTGACATTACAGGAGGTGCTGGGTCTGTTTGCTATTGTTTTAGTTTTTTCTTTGTTTTTAAAATATAAAGTCTCATTGTAGCCCAGGCTGGCCTTGAGCTCCTGCCTCTATTTCCAGTTGTATAATAAATATCATGTCCAGCTAACTCTTTAGTTTCAAAGAGATAGTGGTTACACATTGCCAAAAATGGAAGGATCTGACTGTAAAATATAAAAATTAATACTTAGATCTAAAAAAAGGAGAAATGACAAATTAAGGGTATGAACATTATGTGCTCTGAAAAAATAATGTCTTATACCAAAATAGGTAAACTGGAGTGGATTTAGATTGGCAAAAGTAGAGGCTCTTTAACACGTTGAAAACACTTCAGAATCTCCATTGTAACATAAAAACCTATGTATGTACTAAAGCAGTGGTTCTCAAGCTGTGGTTGTGACCTCTTTGGGGTCAAACTACCATTTCACAGGGATTGAATATCACACATTCTGCATATCAGACATTTACATTTTAAGGTTCATAACAATAGCAAAAATTATAGTTATGAAGTAGCAATGAAAATCATTTTATGGTTGGGTTACCAAAACATGAGAAACTGTATTAAAGCATCGTAGCATTAGGATGGTTGAGAACTAGTGTGCTAGAGTACACTCTAAGTTATTTCATATTCTCCTGCTTATTGACTCCCAAGTTCAAAGGTTAACTGATCTGTGAATCTACTTTCACAGCATTGTGCTCTTAGCACTTTCAAATGAACCGACTTGAGTTCCTTATGAACTTCACTTTCATTATACATGCTGTAAAATATACAAGAACTGTCTTCTGCTTGCTTCTATCCCCTTCTCACAGTGGTACAGGAAGACTGGCTACTGTGTTGTTGTTCAAATATGCAAGTTATGCTCTTGTCTTGGGCATTTGAATTATCTCCTCTTTTCTGATATTCTATCCATAGACCTGTGTGAGGCTCTTTCACATCAAGCCGGCTTCAGTTCAAATATTTTCTACTCAGACCTCCCTCTTTCCTTACCTTTTTGGATCAAAAAAATTAAACAGCTGTCCATCCCTACATATCCCAGCTCTCACACTGTCCATTTACTTTTGGTAGCATCTCTGGAATCTTGTTTTTGTAGTATTTATTTACTACTGGGTTTGAGGGGCCAGGAGTAGACTGCATTTGCAGCAATACATAATTTATTACTTAAAAGCACCTTTGGGGTTTGATATATATCACTGTTTACCAGTATTATTTCATAAAGAAAAAAGGTCACCAATGTAATGTAAACAAAATCTCTAAGTGCCATGATCGTGGAAACATTAGTTCATGAATTATAAACAGTCTGACATCAGTAGTAAAAAACTTTTCATACATTACAAATAAATCTGATATGTAAAACCAAATCAAAATTCACTAAATCAAATATTAAATATTACCTCAGGAACCACATCTTCTGAGGCAGAAAAGAAGTATGTATACACAATTAACTCTGAAGCAGCATCTATGTATTTCTCCTATAATTCAAACAGAAAAAGGATATCTTAAACATCAAAGATAAAAATTTATTCCTTATTTAGTAATCAAATTAACTATAATATACTATAAAGATTTCCTACCATGTTACCTTTCAGTGAAATAAGACACTATAACTAAAAGAAATGCACTGTTGTGAAGGCAAACCACCACTGCAACTAAGTGATCCTACCCTCCCCTTCAAAAATAGTTGATGAATTATAACACAAAGTCGACTCAGGTTTATTAACAGAGATTAGCAATGATGATTAATGATGATGGTGATGACAGTAAGAAAGGTATACACAAATTCACATATACATTAAGTAAACTTAAGCACAGTGCTTTGCTTTAAAAAGGTAACATCTGAACAACAGTTTTCAGTCTTTTACTTAAAGAAAAAGTGATGCAAAATTAAATAAACTGGTCAGTAACATAAAAAATACTAGGGCAGGCAAGCTTTATCCAAATTTTACTTAATTTCAATTTGATAATTTCATAATTGTAAATTTAGTAAGAGAGATTAATGAAAGTGTTTTCATTATGAAAAATAGATAAGCTAAAATATTTTGCTTCAAAGTTTTGGAAGAATCATAGCTGCATAGCAAATACAAAATTACAACATGTCTGTTCATGTGGAAGAAAAAGATAATGTCATACTTTTAAGGGTGATTCTCCACCAATATAAACAAAAAACACACGGTGCCTCTTCCGTACATGGTCGAACATTTGTTGACTTGGAAGAGGTCGAATCAGAGCCCTGTGTGAAAACAAAACGAAAGACAGAGCACAACTCATTCTTATGGTACATGTTTTAGCAATGTATTATCTGCATTTATGTATATCACCAAACCCACCCGAGTAAAATTTCAGCCTATGGTACTTGTGTACTACATAGTAACATTCTATGTAGTATGCAACATTAAATCTGACAGCTTCCAATCATTCAGACATCATCAACACTATTTTAAATTGGTGAGGTATAGAATGACCATCCATTTACAGTCCTTGGCTAAGACAATTCACCTGAGAATTCTTTCCTTTTTAAAAGCATATGTACAGAAATAGTATCCCAGGAGTCAACAAGAGTTAATATTTATATAATATGTGTCAATTTAAATACTACATACTTCTTAAGTACCCTATAGAGGTCAAAGTCCCAAGCTTCTAATTTATATTACTATTTATTTTCAGAAAAATAAAATGGAAGCACTAAGAGAAAGCTTTCCCACAAAAATTAATAAATAGTCATTTTTAAAACAAATGGATAAATGAATGACAATAAAGGTTACTATAAAACATATCACTTATAAAGTTAAGAGATAAAATAAATGCTTTCTTTTAAAAATATGGTATACATTATCATACTTTTAGTCAACAAAACTTATAAAATAAACAGAACCTATTTTGCGAAGTGAACGCTTTCAAAACACACAGTTCTTAAGGTCATTGCATCATTCTCCCGGGCCTCTGCTTCAACCCTTCATAATTAACCAGCAAGTGATGCAACTCTAAACTGAGTCATGAAATCTCCCCTACTCCAGAGGACTCTCACATCAGGAGAATCTCTTCTTATAGTTAAAGAAAAATGCAATCAATAACTGCCAAACATAAAACGACCTGAAGCCACAGGAGAGTCAAGTGTATACCACTAGCCTCATTTACCTCAAATAAACGTGTTTCAAAATTTACTTGTTCACACAGTAAATGAAGAGAAATATACAATCAAAATGAGAAAATACAATTGAAATTACATATAAGAGTCACAAACTGTTAACAAAAGATCATTCCTAAATCTGTGCATTTACACAAATATTTTGAGGCTTAATTTTATACCACAAACCTATCCTGTTTTAACCTCAAGCTATTTATAATTACCAATATATCCTGTTAAGCTAATAAAGTGTTTAGAACTTTAAAGTCAATATAAATTGATCTTGACAAGTGCTCTTCACAAAGATACACATAAGCATATTATAAATATAATTATAAACACTAATATTCTTTACACATTAGCAAGATGTAGATATCTTGTTTTTGAAAAATCACATTCAAATCAGCAAGAACTGCTTGTGAAGGATCTACTTCCTGATCAGCAATAAGTCAAAGATTGGTAGTTCAGTGCAAATGGCTCACTGGGTTTTAACTATGTCACTAGCTAAGCAAATACTGCCAGAATACTTTGCAGGTAGCATTGAAAAAAAATGTGATGGTAAAGAAAATTAATTTAGATATATTTAAAAAAATATTTTCAGCACCACAAACTAGAAATGAAACCCCAAGTCTCTAAGAGCAATAACATTCTGGGCTTCTTTTAAGAATCTGCAATTAGAGAAGAAGCAATGTAAGTTGATATACGGCATTACAACATAAGAACTATTTCTAAAAAATAAGATTCATGAAGTTGCTAACAGATACTCCTAATTTCATTTACCATGTTTCCAATTACTCATAACAACTATGGTCTGATAATACTAAGTAGAAACTTCCACAGGAACCAGTCCATAAGTTAAATTGTGCACTGTTCTGAATAACAGGAAGCCCCACTGTATACTGCTTTCCTTCAAAGAGTACAGAGAAAATCAGTAAATCACGCAGGGCTGTGTGCAAGTAATCTTTTGTTTATCAATGGATACAAAGTGCAGAAGTTAGTGATATTGGAAATCCAGATACTAAAGAAAGGAAATCAAGTGCTTCCTTTAAGTGAAAAGCTAGAAGTACAAGATATTTTGAAAGAAAGAAAGAAAAAAAGCACATTCATATGATCTGATACTAGGCAGTCTCAAGCATCCCTAGGAGGAGTTGAGGTGGGGGCTTAAGATGTCCTTAATATATAGGACAGACTGTTGTATCTGTAATAAAAAATTTGAAAATATATTAGAATTCATTGGAGAAAAAAAATAAACATAAAATAGCCTTAAAGAAAAAATTAACATAAACTATATCATCTATCTTTACAGAACTTCACTGCATATGCTATATAACCTTATATTTTCATAAATGTATACAACACATTTAATATCTAAAATATGTATGTTCAATACAATCTACTAAAATGCATTTCTTTCAAATACTAAAATCATATAGTAAAGGCTTTTTCAACTTACCCAGACACTCTGTGAGCAAACTCAATTATATCATCTTTAGTCCGTGGTCCTCTGTAATTATATGCCAAGTCTCCCTTTAATCTTAAAAATAAAAGATAAGAATTGGAAATTAATCGTCCTCATATTTACTCTCAATCCTCCTCTATTAAGCTATTAAGTATAAGCTTAAAATGCATAAAACACTAAATAATAAGAAGCTTTAAGAGCAGCGCACTTGTGTAAAGCACAGTGTGCAGAGTCCCCTGAGAACCAGCAACTTAAGATGCATAGAAAAAGGCAACGTGCCACATACACATCAGAGATACATTTTAATCTGTAGTGTAGAGTTATAATATGAACCTTCGGAAAAGTGAGTAATTTGTACATTTACAGTCAAGAGCTTAAATCAGAGTAATTTTAATTATTCTCTATCAAGCGGAAAATAAAATGACTAGGGACTAGATTGTTTTGGTGGTAGCAAAACCCCCAACATGCATCATGAATTAGGCATAAAAATCGTTTTCCTAAAACACAGATTATCTTCCAAAAGACCTGTCAATGAATAAATTTATATCTAACCAACTGTACAGATACAAAAGAGCAATTAATAGGCAAAAACAGAGCTCTTAATAACAAAGAGAAAGAACCATTAACATACACTGTAATAGAATAACATTTTCAACAAAACAAAACTAAAAACAAAGGAAAAATGTCAATTAAAAAAACCCAGACTAATATAATTAGTCAAGATGGTAAAATTTGGGGTTTTAAAATATTGGGGTAAAGTTAGTTTACTTAAAATAAAAAAACTGAAAAAAAAAATGGCTTAGCTCCTCATAGCATGAAAATAAGATTAATGTAAATAACAGGAAAATTCAGCAGAATCATTTTAAAACATTTTCTCCAACTCAGCACATTGTTTTCCAACTTAATTTCTCTAGTACACATAGATTAAAATGAGTATTTATCATTTTTCTCTAATGAAGTTAGTGTCATTAATTATACAAGAATGAAATCTGTTAGATGTGACTTGCAGTGGCAAAGCAGAAACATACTGGGGCTCCTCAAGAGACCTTTCATAATTTATGATGTACATCTTAAGTGTAAGTGTAAGTGCATGCTACACAGTAAACATCCAGAACACATTTACTGAATTAGCTGTAGATCACACACTTAAATATGAAGATGTATAGAGGTGAAGTTTCTCATCTTTGATCGTACTCTTAGCTTAAAAACAATGGCTGAACCCAAACCTTTGCCCTCCAAAGAAAGTAAGTAAAATGTAAGCAGAGTGAACTATTAAAACCATACAGACAAACATACAACACTCAACTTACAGCTTAATTGTTGGATAACCTCGAACTCCAAACTCTGAAGCAATGCCTTGATAAGAAAAAGAATAAATATTTCTAAGTTCCTTTTAAACTGAGAAAACTAGGTAATATGAGCCTTTTATTCAGAAAAAAGTATATCTATATAAACTTGATTGTTTTTAAGTATTAAATTTCACAAAGAAGAAAACCATGACATTTTCTTATAATTATAGTCACAGACTAAAATGTTTTGCAGTCTAGAAAGGAAATTTGCAAACATAATCCTTTAACAAGAACAAGGAATAGGAATAGTACCAGTGCAAGTGAGGCTGACATAATCCTTACTGTAAAGCCTATATGTAGGCTGGAGAGTAAGCAGGGTTTTAGGGGCTCCACAATAGAAAGAAACATTTGAGGAAACTATACAATTTAACGTCTATATGAGAAATACTTTCAGCACTGATTCCTGGAAGAGTAGATATTTGTATATGTGTAGATGTTATAAGACATGCTAGATTAATTACTAATTAAAACTGGTAAAAAATTTATCACTATTTGAAACAAAGAAAAATAAATCATACTAATTCAAAGTTCCAGTTCAAAAGTTCTATACACTGGGATTTGTTTCATTGTGTCTATTTGTTTCAGTCACAATTATACAACTGAGAATAAGCTACTGTCAAATAATCTTATTTTCACATGACTGCTTTGAATAGCCCTCTTTCAAACCAAACCCAAATCATGTAACTACATACCAATATTCTACTTTATGGTTCTTCAACTTAAGTTCTGCAGTAGAAGTATTCAAAATGCCTTCAAAACTATTCTCATAACCTAATCTGAAATATTTTCAAATGATATGGCAGTGTGGGTCGCTGGACTCTAAACTAACAGCGAGTACTCAGGTAATCTTAACACAGGTAGACAGACCAAATATTGAGAAACACAATGTCCAAAATGCACAGGAGAGGTATCTATGAAATAGCCAAAATTTTATAACTCTACAGACAACAAAGAATAACAAGGACAGGTGGCTTAAAAAAAAAAATCAGTCCTTTATCAATTTAACTCTCAATTGCATCAAAATGTCTGTATTTAAAGTTCTGTGGTATTTAAGGAAGCATTGAGAATTATAAGAAAAAACTATGTGATCTCTAGACAGCAGTTTATGAATACTTATCAATGTTTATCAACATACTAAAAAGTACATTCTTTTTCTGTGCATTGGAGACGGTATATTCAATGATAAAGAACAAATAACTTATTTATGTTTATTGGATATTGTTTCTTTTCTAGTTTATGTACCGTAAGAACCCAGTTTCCCTTTGTTCAATGGTGTATTACCAATGTCTAGAATGTGTCTGGCATGTGCTGGCTTATAGGGAAATGATTCTGCAACTGGTATATACCATCATAGAAGGAACTCATTAAGTTGTCTTCTAGGTAAATGAATATTGACTTTACAGCTTTTCTATGAAAGAATGACTTTTGTTTTTTTGGTTTTTTTTTTTTTGGTTTTTCGAGACAGAGTTTCTCTATGTAGCCTTGGCCATCCTGGACTCACTTTGTAGACCAGGCTGGCCTCGAACTCACAGCGATCCGCCTGCCTCTGCCTCCCGAGTGCTGGGATTAAAGGCATGCGCCACCACGCCCGGCTTTAAGAATGACTTTTGTAATAGACCATGTTTGGCCTATTCAATTAGTGACAAGATTCCTAAGAACTAAGAGCACTGCTTGCTCTTCCAAAGGTCCTGAATTCAATTCCTGGCAACCACATGGTGCCTCACAACCATCTATAATGAGATCTAGTGCCCTCTTCTGGTGTACATGCAGACAAAACATTGTGTACGTTGTGGAGGAGTGCTGAGTGAGTAATTGTATCAGCCATCAATAAAGCGCTGTTTAGCCAATCAGCTGGGCAGAAAAACAGGAAGTGAGAGGCGGGGCTTCCTGGAGGGGGAGGGGAAAGTTTGAAGGCTGGAGTGAGGAGAGGTTTTTTGACAGTTGGAGGAGGAAAGGGTCATAGTGGCAAGTGCTTGGAATATATGTATGTTACAAGGTTTAGAATAGTTTGATTAGTTTATGAGCAGATTAGAATCAGTTCAGATTCTGCCCGGCAAAGTGCTGGCAGCTTTAAAGTTTCAGTCTCCCTGTGTCAGTTATTTGCTTTGTAGGCCGAAAGGATACAAAATACTGTAACAGTAAATAATTAGTAAAAACATCTTAACAACAACATGAAAGAACGTATTACTGCTCTGGCTGGGCTGTAAGTTGGAAGGGGAAGTAGACGAGTTTCACTGGTCTATATTCACAGAGTGTATCACACGAGGTGAAACACTTGGCAGGTGACAGTGTTCCATATGTATGAGTTTCTCTTTCCCCTTTCCCAAAGTTATACAGTTTGCACAAGATGTGTTAAATGCATATTTCCTGTATGGCCACTCTATATAACAATGCTTTGTGAACGAGCAATATAAGCTGTAATAATCACACCTATGAAATTAAAATGTCCCACTGGGCATGGAGGCATACATCTTTAATTCCAGTACTCGAGAGGCAGAGGCAGGTGGATCATTGTGAGTTCAAGGCCAGCCTGGTCTACAAAAAGAGTTCCAGGATAGCCTGGGATATTACATAGAGAAACCTTGTCTCGAAAAACAACAAAGCAAAACAAAACAAAACAACAAAGTGAGGGGAGGGGCAAAAGTCCCAATTAGAGTGCTAAAAAGAAAATTATAAACGAATTCATAGCATTTAAAACACTTTCTCACCTGAACTACCAAACAAAATTTACTAGCTTTATACATGCCAAGGGAGTGTTCTACCATCAAGGAATTCTATCTCTCACTTGGCTAATTTTCCTAATCATAGAGCCACTTTAAAAGGGTCAGTTAATGAATACTAAATTTGAAATATCAGATAATATAAGTGTTTTGAGTTAATGTAATATCTCTGAGGCATCACACAGTTTATCTTTAAGATATTTACAACTTAAATGCATTACATGTATTATATGTATTTTTTCTAATGACTTTTCTTTATATGTCCATTGTATTTTCCAATAAATGATTCAAATGATCAATTAATCTGCCATTTTCCAGACTTTTTGGCACTTACTAGTTTATTTCTCATTCTCTAATAGGTTATAAGCATTTCTTGGCCTAATGGAACTTGTTTGGCCTTTAAACAATCTCTAAAGATGGGAATGGAGGCTCATAAATAGTTAAGAAGTATAATCTGACTGAGTGGACAAGTGAATGATTGCACCATAAGTAAATATGTGTGAGCTCCTCCGAAGCTGAAATTAAATGTGGTTATGAGTCACCCACTGGGTGCTAGGAACCAAACCTAGGTAGGTCCTCTCCAACAGTAAAGTGCTCTTAACTACAGAGCCATCTTTCCAGACTCTTCTAATATGGTCAAAAACTAATTCAAATATACCAATCCAAGCATATAATCCTTCCTCTCTACAACAAAGGTCTGCCAGTCATTTTATCTCCTTCTAGTATTCAAAAATTCATTTATTTGATTTAGTAATTCCAGCTCTGACAACTCACCTACATCCCAGATCACTAGTTCACTAATATCAGTAAACTAAAAACTGCCAACTCCAACTAGCTGACAGCTCGAACATACACAAAAAACAAAATGTCATGCTTTGCAATACAGCAGTACACCTAGGATTACAGTGCCAGTCTATCCCATCTATAACCTCAGCCTTGCAAATAGCTATGAACATTATTTTTACTGCTCTGCTGTTTCCATCCAAGCTTAAGCCTCCAGGACCCTACACAGAGTACTTATAACACTTCATATAGATTATCCTTCTGTACGTATTGATCTTTTCTTTCATCTTACAAGTTTCTGCCCAAAACATTTCTTTTATCAAGTCATTTGCTTTCCCTCAAATGAGTTCTCTCCCTATTGACAAATGATAAACTGTAAAACATTGCCTGATGTAGGAAGCTCTTAATATGGCTCCTTCTGTATCATCAGATGCACTATCTACTACACCAACGGGTTATAAGTATGAAACATTATGCAATGTTCACCATCCTAAAGATTACTGCTCCCTGATAGATCAAAAAAACAAAACAAAACAAAAATTAGGTTAAGTGCCTCTTTCATAGCCACAAAATAGGATATAAGAGTTGAGATTAAAAACATGGGCCTGTCTTGACCCAAAGTACAGTCTAGAACATAAACTTACTGTCCTAAAAAAAAAAAAAAAAAAAAAAAAAAAAAAAAGGACAGTAAATAGCTGGGTGTGTTGCTTCATACTTGCAATGCTAGTACTTGGGAGACTGAGGAAGAGGAGTGATATGAGTCCAAGGACATCATAGAATGTTCCAGGCCAGTCTGAACTACAGGGAAAGAGCCTGTCTCATTTTTGTTTTATTTTAAAGAGAGCAAGCATACATATTGCCACATAACACAATTCTTTCCTAAGTAAAAGAGAAGGGAACTAATTTTATTGAACACAAAGGATTTTACATGTATCACATCATTCAAGCTTCAAAACAGCCAGTAAAGAAATATCACAATTAAATGTTTACTGATAAAGCCAAAGCTTAGGATCTTCAGAAGCCTTCCCAGTATCACACACAAAAGCAACAGGCAGTACCAACCTTACTATCTCTGAAGCTCTTTCCAAATTGCTCTGATACCCCACACTTCTCTAAGCTTAATTTCTTCTTTTATTATTTCCCTTAAGACACTTCTTAATGAAGATTATGTTATGGGGCATGTAGTTTCTGTCACAACTCAGTTTTGACAATGGAGCATGAAAATAGTCTACATAACAATACACAAATGACTGTGGCATCGAATAATTCTATTTACAAAAATAGGCAGCAGGGCAGATTTGGCTTATTGTACTTGTACTTGTCTCAGCTTCATTCAGTTCCTGCATCCATTTATTAATCTCATTTTCTACTTTCAATACCTTCCTAACCCTCACTTATTTTTTCTAACTCAGTCCATCTTTTAAACTTCTACTTATTTCCCTATCTTTTTTCCTCAGCTTGCACTTACAAAATCAACTTTTCTATAGTAGTCTCCTATACTATATTATGATCAATGTGGACTCAATTAGGAACAAACAATGGCTTGCATGTCTACACTATGATTAAGATTAGCTCACATGGGCTGGAGAGATGGCTCAGCCATTAAAGGCTAGGCTCACAACCAAAATATAAGATTAGCTCACATTATTTATTAAAATTGTAATAGCTAATTCATTTAACTCAAAGTATATAACCTTAAATTATTAAGTTATTAACGTTATTAAGATAATTTTACATGATAAAACAAACATCTCTTCTACTCACCCTGAAAACTGTTTTAATTAAAATATTTCTATTATTAGAACCATAAAATAATTAACTATGAGCTTACTAGAATAGGAGGTAGCATCCATCTTTCCAACTTTAACTGGAGAACCAATGCTTTTCATTTCAAGCCCAACTTCATTCCAAATCGGTTCTAGTTTTTTACAATGGCCACACCAGGGTGCATAAAACTATACAAAAAGAAAGAAAACACACTAAGAAGCTGCATCACTATGAGGATCAACCATAATATTCAAAGAATTTATCCAAGCAATATAACAAAACAGATAAATATAGACAGACACCTCAAAACTAGTATTTTAACTTTATTTTAATTGACTATCAATATCTATTTAGAATAGAAATGTGACTGACTCAGAGTCTCTAATTCTGTGCCAATGTGTCCATGCTTATAGAAAAACACTAAGTAACCATGTATGCACCATACCACATACAATCTGTGTTCATAGAAAAATATGTTCTTAGTACAAAAAGTTAAGAGGTAGGTGAATTTCCTTAGTTCTATTGTTTTCACTAGCAGAGTAGAGGTGATCACTGAGAAATGTGGCACAGGGACAAGTCAGGTTGATCAGAACCATAGCCCTTCATATCACAGAACCATCAGATTTAATTAGATCCCTGGGTTATATGATATTAACACAGCATTTATTTATTTTCATGAAATAAGGCTTATTTTTAGAGTTGATAGTATGGAATGTTCACACTGAAATAAAAGAAGAAAGAATTAAGCAGTAGATTCTCAGGTTCTATCTTCTACCCTTAACAGTCACCAACTCTGCTATCTTGTTCTATGTCATGGATCGTACTCCCCCACCCCCTGCCATGATATTTGTTAGAGCAAACCCCCAAATTTAGCTTTGCTCAGTATTGGGATGAAAGTACGTTCGATATTATTGTTATATTAATATGACTCAAGTTCTCAAAAGAATTAAGAGATGAATTAAGTCTACCCTGAAATCATAACATAATCTCCTTAAAATATAATCTACAACACCTCATTATAAGAAAAGGTCACAGCTTCCCACAGAATAACCCTATTCTCAGCATTTTATCAAAAATAAATTTCTGTGCCAGGCACTTGAAAATTCTCAGGGTCATTTAAATACAAAAATCTAAGTACACAGGAGAAAGATGAGGAGATAACCTAACCAAAATAGAAAAAAATCTTGAGTTCCATCAGTGAAAGAGTCTGTCTTACATTATACAAGATGCTGAGCAACTGAAGAAGTCACAGCGTCAACCTTGGCCCTTCATAGGCACAGACATACACCATGTACCCTAACACACA
Organism: Acomys russatus; assembly: GCF_903995435.1. Lineage (NCBI taxonomy): Eukaryota > Metazoa > Chordata > Mammalia > Rodentia > Muridae > Acomys > Acomys russatus. The sequence continues at coordinate 74,836,169 of NC_067156.1, read as the reverse complement.
CAAGTGAATGCACACTCACAAATATGCATGCATACATGTACACCCACATACATATGGGGGAATACAAGTAGCAGTATCTGAGAAAACAAATTTGTTCTCTTTGCATAGAAGAGAGCAAAATTGATACTTAAATTTACATACTCACATCAACAAGCCATATGTCATCTTTTCGATTATCTTTAAATCTGAAAACAAAAGGAAAAATAAATCTGATTTTATATTTCTGTTTACAAACACTATCCCTGCCAATAGTATTTATTATTGCAATTGTATAATTTGTTTATTTATTTTTTAAAGATTTATTTATTATATGTACAGTGCTCTGCCTGCATGTATACCTACAGGCCAGAAGAGGGCATCAGATCACACTATGGATGGTTGTGAGTCACCAGGTGGTTGCTGGGAATTGTACTCAGGACCTTTGGAAGAGCAGTCAGTGCCCTTAACCTCTGAGCCATCTCTCCAGACTCTCTACAATTAGTATAATTTATAAATCTGCAACTTAAGTAAAAATATTGAACTAATCATTACAGAACAAAATCTTTGAATAAAAGTTTCACATAAAATTTTTACTCAGTGACTATTAAATCTTATCCTATCCAGTAAAGATTTTAAAAATTAAAATTGAAAACTGACAAAAAAAAAAAATCGAAAAACTATAAAGAAGAAAGAACTTTTTGGGAAAACCACAAATGCAGTCTGTTTCCTTAATCTGGTATTCCATTTGGAACAAGGGCTCCTCTAAACTGAACAAGTATTAGTTTTCACTTCTTGTCTTTATTCCATTAACAATACAGCAAAACTATTTACATTATACTTTGCTAGGTTTTACATGAACTCTAGGAATATATTAAAATACAAAGGAAGATGTGTGCAAGAGGCATGCAAATAAGTTATATATATATAATATGTGTAAAGACACATGTAAATAAGTTATCATATATAGCATATCATAAATTTATATAATGTAGTTGAACATCCAGACTTTGTTAAAATCCCGAAACTAATCTCCAGGAGTTTTGAGGGATGACAATGTTTGTGTAAGCTCTTCACTCTTCTATTCTATTTTGAGCCTGTGCAGAAAATTTAATGCAGTGGCCTAAGGTTATACTTAGAAAACACTGCTAATAAGATTGGCCCCTTCACAGGACATTCTCCACAGTTGAGTGGAGAGTGGGGACTGACTTTCACACGAATTCTGGTGCCTCATATTTGACCACGTCCCCTGAATGGGGAGGCCTGGTGGCACTCAGAGGAAGGATAGCAGGCTACCAAGAAGAGACTTGATACTCCATGAGCATATACAGGGGGAGGAGGTCCCCCTCAGTCACAGTCATAGGGGAGGGGAGTAGGGGGAAAGCGGGAGGGAGGGAGGAATGGGAGGATACAAGGGATGGGATAACAATTGAGATGTAATATGAATAAATTAATAAAATATATTTAAAAAAAAGATTGGCCCCTTATTTTTATTAAGAACTTGGATTTTAGGAGGAATCCCATCATTTTTTGGTAAAGGATGCAGCTCTCATAAAATATTGGTGAAAAGCAACAAATCCAGAATTGCTGCATTGGGATCACATGTCTGAGATTCACATTCCAGGCTATAATGAACTTGTAAAATTCCATCAGTTAACTCAAAACTCTAGGGCTACCATCAGATGCAATGCTCTCAGAAAGTCTGAGCAGGAAGCAAATACAGCAGAGGACCTAGCAAGGCGGCAGGAAGCATGAGGATGTCAATGCACATCCACAGACACATTACTACATTTAGGTCTAGAGTAATATTACAGACAATATAAGGGGTTCAACATGCTTCATCTGGTGAGGATGGCATGACTTTAGGCTTCAGAAGTCTCCCTACACAGGATATTTAGCTTTCACCAGGATGTGACAGTACCCCTCCATACTGTTTTGGTGTCTTTTCACAGTTGGATTCCCCTTTCATGGGGCACTGTCTTGTATATCTGAGTGAAAACACTGGCTGGCACTATGACAAGATACAGTTCAGTTTTCACATTCAGGCATCAAGCAAGGTACTCTACTTTTGTAATGAAAGAGCCTTCAGGTGAGCATCCACTTCAGGAGCAAAATGATTACCAAAAGTGAAACCTCCCCTGCTCAGGCAGTTACCATTATAAGAGCAGTGTGAAGCCAGGTGTGGTGGTACACACCTGTAATCCCAACATTCGGGAGGCAGAGGCAGGCAGATCACTGTGAGTTTGAGGCCAGCCTAGTCTACAAAAGGAGTCCAGGTCAGCCAGCGCTGTTACACAGAGAAACCCCGTCTCAAAAAGCAAAAAAAAAAAAAAAAAAAAAAAAAAAGAGTAGTGTGAAAAAGTGGTTGATAGTGAAATGCCCCACAAGATACCATTGAGTTCTTGCTATCAAAGAATTTTCCTTAAACATATAGTTTCTATAAACAATCTTCAAACACAACTTCAATGCCCATCACTAGGCCATGGGATGCCCACAATGCCCATGGGATGTTCATACTTCTTTGTAATCCATAAGTACCTGTATTCAAATGACCATACTACTCACTACAGCCATTCTATTACAGAGTTGGGTGCCAAGGTGGATAATGGGGACAAGGAACAAACTGAAATTGTCTGAAGAAATTGTTCCATGAGTAAGAAAGTTTGTTGTGCAAGCAGGATCAGGGTTTAGATTCTAGCACCCACAAAAAAAGCTAACACCATGCCTGGATCCTCAGTGTTACAGGGTAGCGACAGGAAGAGTGTTGGGGCCTACTAGATACTGGCCAGCACCAGGTTAATGGAAAGACCCTGTCTCAAAGACATAAAGCAGTAGAACAGGACTACCAGAGTATTCGTCTATCCTCTGCACAAGCATACGAAGGCTGTGCTCACATATACAAACTACAAACACACGCCCACACCCACATTTCACACAGAAAAGCAAAACTGGAAATAATAAGTACTGATTCATCTACTGTTAACAATGAAAGATATAAGATAAAAAGCATAGTAGCTCCTTGGTAGGTGGTGTTTGTTTCCATCATGAAATAGTACCATACAAGCATCATGCAGATGAAATACAGACAGGGAAATCTATCTCACTGATGAGGAACACAGGAGAAAAGATTTCTGCCTCTCTATAAGTAGAAAAGTAACTAAGTTAAAGACTTCAAAAAGAACATTTTAGTAGCAAAGTATATGAAAAAAAAAAGCCAAAAAATGTACCAACAAGTAGGCTAGGAATGCTGGTATACTTCTGAGCCTGGTTGGCATGGGAAGCTTGAGTCCTTGGCTACAAGTCCCTCCAGAGACTGATTGCACACCAAATCTGGTTTGGGAGAGTCACCCATGTGGCCTGCCAAGGAAGAGATTGTTGTCAGCTGCAGTCAAGGCAGAAATACTGACCTTGAATTTTGCAATGAAGCTAGTTTTCCCACCTATTGTGAGGAAGATCTTGCGAATAAACCTGTTATACTATAGATTAAGTACGGAATTCCAGCGCTAACTTTGTATGATTAAACCAAAAGAAACAATAAAGAGACTTTTGCTGGGTTTTCACTCTATAACTATTAGCAGAACTCTCTGCAGCACTCTTCCATTTTGCATGTAAATGGCAGGCACTTTATACAACTCCTGAAACAAAACTGACAATGTTAATATCAGTCACCACAGCAGCTATTATTAAAAGATTAGATTCATGTGTGGATATTTAGCTGGCATCTGAGTCAGGCAAAGTTAAACAGTGTTTAATAGTATTTTACACATATATGTGTACTCACGATTCATTTAGGTCTTCTACAAATCCTTTACAGACAGCCAGGTCAAGTAAAATAACTGGAAAGGACAAAATGTAGAAGATAAATGACTCATTACTTTGTTTTCACCTTAAGTCTAAATTGCCTATTCAATGTTTGAATTTTTTTTTTACTATCAAAGAAAACAAAAAAACAAACAAACAAAAAAACCTCACCAATGATCCATTACAAGATTTAAGTGACACAAAAGCATAATTAGTTCATCCAATCAGTAAAAATTTACTCTGCATGCAATCATATTGCAAGGGACAAGCACTATGAAAGTACATATAATACATAGTTGTTTGTTCTACATATTTCCACTCTCGTTTTATTTTTCCTTTTCGCTAAGCTAATTTTCTGCCCTAGACATTAAAATAATTTCCCCTTTCTCTAGTAGCATTTATCCCTTCGATATAAAGTCCAAATACAATTCACCAAAATAGGTAGAAAAAAGACTCACCTCTAACACTTATTACAGGGCAGTGCCTGGCTCACTGAGGGTTTTTAATAGGTGGCTGAATCAAGGGGCGAACCACAGAAAACCCAAATATCCGTGACAGCTGAGGGCTGAGAGCTTAAAAGATGCATGGTTTCTCTTCATACCACAGTTTAGGATATCTGACTAGGATCTGCCCTTAGGCATCATCCTCTTCTTTAGCTTGGGCAAGGAAAGCCTTTTACTGTAACAAGCCCCTGTAACCTATGGTTAATTGGGGCGCGACATTCCCTGTCCGTCTATCAATGGAGTCAAGGAAACTTCCTGGTCGCAGAGAAGGTAGCAGTACTCTCGGGGCGTCTGCGAGTGCAGAGTCCCGCTGAGGAAGCGCGACCCACGTAGGCGGTCGGATGAGTACCCCGCGGCGCGACCCCGACCTGGCCCAACCTCCCCCCGTTCCCCACCGCCCCGCGCGCTCCTCACCCACTGCGCAGAGCCAGAGGGCGGCCCAGCTCCTGCGCTCCGCAGCACTCGCCATGGAGCGTGGCGTGGACCCCGCGATGAGCGCGCCCGGAGACATAAAAACCCCGGAGCCAAGGCCGCCTGCCCGGAAAAGAATGCAAGGGAGACCTGGGAGGTAGACAACGCCGGGGCGGGGCGGGGCGGGGCGGGGCAGGGCGGGCTGGTACCCTTCAGGGTCCCGGTAGTCCGGAGGTCTTAGCCGCTGAGCATGCGCAGGATGCGACGCATGCGCCTGAACACTGCGCAGGCGCATTCGAGTTCCCACGGAGCCCTTTCTACCTCAGAGCTCTGTAGAGCATGGGAATCAGCATGGGGTTCTTCCTGTGACGGTGCGAGTGTGCCATGAGACTCTCCTCAGAATGTACATACGGCATTGTCGGGTGAAGTTAATGCTGTAGGTGAGGTAGGGTCCAACATGCACTGTAAGCTTGAGTTTTGTCTCATGTTTTAAACTTGCTACTAAGTCCAGTGAACTCACTTGTTCACCGAGATGGTACACTGATAGGTGGAAATCGTGCTTTAAAAATAGAGGACTTGATTGCTGAGCTTGGACACCCTTTGTGTAAATACTTATTTAGAATCTTATAAATCGGTTAATTACTATGCCATTATGGATGGGAGAACAATGAACAGTTAATGGTTGCCCCGGTGTTGTATGTGTCATTTTCTTAAGTGGCAGGTTGTTATGCTTATGCAAGCAGCGGCAGTGAAACTCAGTGCATTTTACACACACACACACACACACACACACACACGCACGCACGCACGCACACACTGATCCAAGTTCATCATAAATACTTTTAAAAATGTGAAAGAACAAAAAGAGAATTGCTTCTTCTGAAATTTAAAAAAAGTTAATTATAATATCTTCTTGGTTATGTTTTTACTGTTTCCTGATTATCTGTAGACCGGAATCCTTAGGATAAAATGTTTGTAGCATCCTTCATACTTTATTACAACACGTTTATGAAAACAATACACTTGTAAGTCGGTCCCTGTGGCAGTCACTGACTTTGATGAAAAAAAAAATTTTTTTTTAATGGGAGTGAAGTGCCAGAGGATTTGGATTACATTAGTTCTTAGAATTTATGTTATGAAAACAGAGCATACAAAGGCAGAGGAGTAGAGGAAGGAGAAAGGGGAAAAGTAATATGTGAGAAAAGTCCCTCACAGGTTCGTGTATTAGTTATTCCTCAGCTGGTAGTGCTCTTTAGGGAAGTTCTAATATTTGGTTGGACATGGTGCCTAGCTGGATGAAACAGAGCCTTAGGATCAGGACTTATATGTTTCACACCACCTGGGCTCTCTGCTCCTTCACTGCCAGTGCAATGTGACCAGTTGCCCTATACCCACCTCTGCCTCAGCACCTTCCCCAGTCATGTTGCACTAAACCCTCTGAAACCAATTTTTTAAAAAAAATCCAATTACTTCTTTCAAGTATTTTATCACAGCTATGAGAAAAGTAACCAATACAGCTGTACATACAGCAAAAATTAGCAGAACGAACAACTTTGTAAATATATAAAAAGTTAAAGCTCAAACATTAAAAATAAAGAAAACACATTCAAGAATGAAATCAATTTTAGAATTAGCCTTTAGATAAATTAATTTAGATTTTAAATAATTCCATAAAGAAAGCAGTAGAATCAGTTTCTAAAATGTGCTGATATGCTATCTATTTTTATTAAAAAGCAGTTATTACCAATACTTTTCCAGCAAAACAAGAACAGTAGAAAAAGATTTATTGGGTGTGGTTCACAAGATAAATAAGACCCATGATCTGAAGGTGTAAACCAGTGATAAAATTCTGAAGCCTAAGAACTCAGGGCAGCAGCTGGTCATGGTGGTAGACATGCCTGTGAACCTAACACTTTAGGAGGCAGAGGCAGTTGGATTTCCATGATTTTGATGCCAGCCTGGTCTACAGAGTGAGTCCAGGAGAGCCAAAGCTACACAGTAACCCTGTCTTAAAAAAAAAAAAAAAAAAAAAAAAAAAAAAAAAAAAAAAGGCGCTCAGAGCAGGCAGTAGCAACACATGAATGTCCCAGTTCAGTGTGGATTTGCCTTCTCATCACTTGTTCTATCCAAGATGGATATGAGTGATCCCCACCCACACTGAAGAAGACTGCCTACTTTTCTAAGTTTCTTAATCAGTCATTGAACTCTTCCAGAAAAAATTTCACAGGCACACTCAGAATAATATCTCACTACCTATCTAAAAATCCTTTAATGCATTAATTAGGTACATAAAAATTCCTATCAAATTGTCGTTTTAAACTTACCAAGAATAGGAACAGTAGACATTATTCACCAGTTCGTTTAACAAGGCAAGTAGAAAGTTGATACAAAACCCAGATAAGCAAATGTGAGAAAGAAATACAGAGAATTCACTTAAGAATGGAAATGATGTTCTTAAGGAAAGACCATCGGCTCATATGTCTGACAGTTTGATCTCTAGCTGGTAGGATTGTTTGGGAAGGGTTAGGAGGTATGGCATGTTGAAGGACCCGTGTCACTAAGGGTAGGCTTTGAGGTTTCAAAAGCAAACACCATTCCCAGTTAGCACTCTTCCTCATGCTTGTGGTTCAGATATAAACTCTTAGCTACTGCTCTAGCATCAGGACTTATTGCCGCCATGTTCCCCACCATTATTGTAATGGACTTACCCTCCGAAATTGTAAGTCCCCATTAGACATGGTATCTAATACCTAATGGTGTTGGTGTCTCTTCATAGTGATGTAATAATAACTAAGACACATGGAGATCTACAACTGATCAAGGTGCAGAGAGTAAGACTATTCAATGCTCATCTCTAAATGGGAGATTTATATCACACTTCTTCCAGTCCTTGGGAATTATTACAAAGGTGGAGGAGAAAAGATTGCAAGAGCCAAAAGTGGTGGATAACTGCAAGGAAACAGTGTTTCCCAAACAAGACAGGGCAGTGTAAATGTAACTTTTATTTGCCTGATGTAATTGTCTTCTCACAGGCTTACTGCTTAATAAGCTCAACCTTTCTAGTTCTTTCTGAACTATGGCTGGCTGGAAGTTGACTGATTCAAACTGACTTCTTTCAGCTTCTCACTGAATTGCTCTGCTTGGAAAAACTGCCTCTGAATTCCACAAACTGAACTACATAGAGTGCTGTAGAAGAATTTTAATCCAGCAACAAGGTTGCTCTGGCTGGCATACAGACACCTTAAATCTGAGGAGACAGAGGCAAGCCTCTGAGTTCAAGGCCAGCCTTATATTAAGGTAAAGAAAAGCTTAGGTCCTGGCATGGTGGTACTCCCTTTAATCCCAGCACTCAGGAGATAGGTATGTAGATCTCTGAGTTCTAGTCAATTCAGTTGAGTTATGAGTTGAGAGGCAGTGGAGTTGAGTTCGTGGCAGTTCAGTTTGTGGAATTCAGAAATTGTTTTACTACGAGAGATTTACAGACAGGGCTTGAAGATAGAACAAGCTAGACACAGGTTAAGACAGAATGAGCCAGAGAATGAGGAGGAGTCAGAAGATTAGGACAGATTGCTAGAGTTAGTTTGAGGCCAAGCAGAGCAATTCAGTCAGAGACTGAGAGAGAAGCCAGGTTGAATAAGTCATCTTGGAGAGGAATTTGAGCAACAACAGCTAAGTTGAACCTGCCAGCAAGAGTTCAGAAAGACCAATAGTGGGTGAGTATATTCAGCGGTAAATCTCACAGGCTGAAAACATTCTAGATGTAGATAAAATTGTACAGAGGCTAGAAGCTTCAAACACTAGGCCTACATTAGCAGACAGAGGCAATAAGCTTTGGAGACATCAGTTTCTTCAGGAGAGTAAAAGACTACCTTAACAGATTGCACTGACTGCAATGAAGTGAATAGAACCACACGAACTCAACTGAGTTAAACTGCACTTAGCTGAACTGCACCAAAATGAACTCAGCTGAACTCCACTGCGTTGCCTGAACTCAACTGAACTGAGCTCACTGAGCTTCCCTCTCCTTCTCTCTACTCTTTCTGCACTGCTCTTAAGTAGCCTCTATTTTTGTCTGTTCCTGTGAGAGTTGGGCATATCTGTCAAGTACTTTCTCTGATTTGTCACTTTGTTTGTCCTTCAATTAGATGGCATTGTTGAGATGAAAGGTGTGTACTAAGGGCATGTCTATATTCCAGAGAGATTAAAAGTGTATCATTCCAGCCAGATCACACAGACCTGGAAGGTCTTTGGATGTTATTCCTTGCCAGAGCATGTAGGCTTTGAACTTTTTCAAACCTACTTTATTTGGGGTTCTTTAATGCTTTACCTCCCTTCCAATCTACCTACCCTAGATAGGAGAAAAAAGAGGTTAATGTGAACAGGAGAAGTAGACCTTTTTAGACTCAGTTCTTTGGAGCGATTCCACTGGCATAGTTGTCAGGATTCCAGCAGACCCATTAAACAGCAAACCAGCAATTCAGCAAAGGTGACTGCAACTGCGGCAAGCAGAACCTGGAGCAGCAGCTGGAACCTTGAAGCATTCACTGGAACAGTTCTATGAGCAACTCGAAGTGGAACAATGAACAGCCAATATAAAAAAGCCAAAAACAACAACAACAACAACAACAACAACAACAACAACAAAACCCTGCCTCTTGTTTTGGGCTCAAATATCTATCTCCTCTCAGAGTCCATACTAGGATGTTTATCAGGTAGCAAAGACCATGCCCCCACAAGAGGCAGCTCCCCTTCTAGTGCATAAACAACAGTTCTCTTGTAAGTCTGTTTCCAGTGGAAAAACACCCTACACCCTCACACAAGTCTGTTTCACATCCCACACTTGGGATTAAGACAATAACAAACATGTTTACATCCACTACATGAGCAGCCATATTGCTGGATTAAAATTCCTCTACAGAACAGTTTCACTGTGAAGTCACAGATATTATGACAGCATGCACAAAACTTCCACAAACATTCCAGAGAAAATTCCAACATGGATTGGAGAAGTGAGCATGATGCCCCACCCCTAGTTGAGATATTTGGAAGTGATAGCTGCTGAGAAAAGTGTTGACATTTCTCTTGAGCCTGACCCATTTGGGTAAGAGCCTTGAGAATCTACCATGAGCCTATTAGTTTTAGAGCCCTCAAAGGGCTGTCATCATGTCAAATTACACATTTCCTCAGGACTTCACTCATTCAGGGATTCCTCTGCTCCCGAAAGGATGAACTGAATAAGATAAAAATACGTTGTATGAAAATTTCAGGGAGTTAATATAAGCAGAGACCACCATGCTGATAAACTAGATAAAAGTAAAATGCTTGTGCAGTAGTGGTTGCCTACCTGTGTGGTTTAGAATAGCACATATTTTGAAGTCCTCTACAGATAAGAGATTTTTTAGTTTGATGAAGAACTCCAGGAGCTAGAGGAAAGTGCAAGCTGATACTCAGCTTATGAAATATACAGTTGCTCCTTTCAGCACTGACATAAGTTAAATTCAGTTCAGACTCCCCATCAGTTGAGCTTAATTTAGCAATGTGAAAATTGAAGGCAAGTTAATTCAATTTTGAGTTACTGCTTGCAGAATTATCAGGAGTTGAAGTAAGTTCAGGCTCTCTTGGTTGAGGCTTGCAGTCTCCAACTCTCAACTGGAACCCCAACCAAAGAGACCTCTATACCAGCTTTTGATGAGGCAGCTAACACTGTTACACTGCAATGCAGACCATCCATGTGTGAGAAGTTGCCAAAGAAAGACACGAAGGGATTATTCTATTGAAGGCATTTTGCAAAATGCTACAAACATTGTGTTTATGAACTTCTTCTAAAATAACTTCTGAGAAGTTTATTATTTATTTATTATTTATTGTTTTGTTTTTCGAGACAGGGTTTCTCTGTGTAGCCTTGGCTGTCCTGGACTCGCTTTGTAGACCAGGCTGGCCTCAAACTCACAGTGATCCACCTGCCTCTGCCTCCCAATGCTGGGATTAAAGGCGTGCACCACCACACTCAGCTTACTCCTGAGAAGTTTAAATCAGTGTTTTATATCTGTGTTGAGCCCTGATAAATGAGTGGATATGTAACTGTGCACCATGTTATGCCCTCCATTGGCTGCTAACTTTGTGCATGGTCCAATGAGAATTACATATTGAATAGAATGGACTAGGCAGGCGATATAGAGGGGTGACTGACCTATGCTGCCTTCCTTGTTATTCAAATAGTTATTAAAAAATTATTCCCATGCAGAATGTACTGGACTGAAAGTATGACATAGTATGGCAATGAAATAAATTCAGAGTAATGATTGGATTTTGGATGCAAGACATCCCCCCATTCTGACCCCATGTATATTTTGTTATTTTGATTAGAAGAGGGCACAGGAGATAGGATATACATATCAGATTTCAAGATAATGAAAAAGTTACAGTTTTACAGAAGGAAGAGGATGATCAGAAAGGAGCATAAGCAGGAGGAAGAGTGGGTAAAAATTAAAGTGCAAGAATGGTGTGGAAATTTTTACTTCAAATAGAAAATACAGAAAAGAAAAAAAAAAAAAAGAGGAACTTTTCAGATTGCCCACTAAAATCTTGAGTGAAACATGATTCTCTTAAACGTCCTAGTGTTGATGTATCTTTTATTCTTCCTACATTAGTCAACAGCAAATTATTAAGGTAGTAGTTTTCTTTACCCAGCTACTTCCCAAAGGACAGACACAGAAACTATGGTTTATTTTTAAGCTGCAAGCACTATGATGGGCTGAATCTGAGCTACTCTAATCCTACTATCCTTAAAACCCACATATAAACCAATACCTTGCCAGTCTGATGACTCCCTGGGTGGATTCTCTTTCCTTCAGCCACCTGCTCTGCCATCCTCCTAGTGCTTCTTCCCTTGGAAATGCCTCCCTTCCACTTCCTGTCCTTCTGCCCAGCTGATTGGCCAAAAAGCTCTTTATTGACAACTGCTGCACACATGCAAGGCATTCCTCCACATCCTCGCCTCTAAAAATACCTAATTAAACAGAGGTCTTGACTTGCTGAATATTAGAAGAATTTCAGAAAGAAAAAAGTTTGTTATGAACCTCCAGCATGGAGTTCTTAAACAATAACATTTAGTACTAAGGTAGTGTATTTGTTTCTTGTTAGTGAACTTTAACACATACATTTGTAATTTACGAGTTCTAGAGATAAGAAAGCCAAAGAAATAATTTAGGTCAGTGGGTACCACAAAAGCAAGAGTATAAGAAACCCTGAGCTTTCTAGGAGTCTCCACAAAATAATGTTATTCCAGGCTTATCTGGTTGCCGGTGAAGTTCCTTCTTTGTAGGTGTAGGACAGAGGGCATTGCTTCTTCATTCACCATTAGTGGATAGTAGTTCTCAGCTTCCCTTCTGAGCCAGCAATAGCGGCCCAAGTTCTACTTCACGTCTCTTTGCCTTTTCCCTTTAGCAGCAATGTTCTGATGCTTTTTCTTGTTTCTAAGGGTGTATGTAGTTACAAGACCTATCTGAATAGGATTTAGATCTAAAAATACAAATGCAGTCAGACTAAAAGTCTTTTAGATATTTAATACTGAAATCTAAGGAGGCTTTTGAGTGCATGTTTCAAAAAAGAGTCTAGGCTGCTATTACAATAGGTCAGATTCTTATACATTTTGCAAATATAAAAATTTTAAAACATTAGTACTTTTCAGTAATAAAAAATTTTTATTGGTCTTTGTGAATTTTATATCATGCATTAGAACCCTGCTCATCTTCCCCACCCCTCATATCCACCCTCCTCCACCCTTGCAAACCTCCCCCAACAATGGAGAAACAAATCTCGTTGTGGAAGTTGTAGTGTGTCACAATGTTTCCCACAGTATTCCCCTTTGTTCACACTTCTTTGCTTGCAAATGCTCATTGCAATGACTCTTTGGTCTGGTACAAGGCCTCTGGCTTCTACTCTATCAACGCTGAAACCTCACTGTGACTTCTTTCAGATATCCTGTTGTTGGCCTGTGTCATGGAGATCCTGTAGTTTTGAATCTGTAGGACCAGCCACTTTATGTACTCCAGCAGTTGATCGATAGGGTAGATAATGGGATGGACCAATTCAAAGCCCTGGATCTGGGCATGAGAGGTATCTGAAATGTTTAGCCTGTCTGCTCTCCCACTCTCATGCTGTTATAGCTGGTGAGGACATGACCAGTTCTCCCATTTTCATGACCCCAAGGTCAATCTCCAATCTGCCACACATGGCAAGGGACAACGGAGGGGAGAAGGGTGCTTCTCCCTCATTCATGCCACCACCTGGCAGACAAGAGGCAGGGCCAGCTCCCTCACCCTCTTGTCCTGGGGCCAGCTCACGCCAAACTACCACATCCAGCTCTACTGTGATGCCCAGGTGAGGTGCAGGGCATCTCTATAGTAGATAATTTTTCCTCCCATCCCTTAAACTCCTGGAATAATTACTCATGAGACTCATTAAATATATAACTACCTAAGGTCATAGTAGCTAGGCTAGCTCATAACTTAAAATAACCCATTTTACTGAGTGGCTAGCTACCTGAGCTCAGGAACCATGTGTCCATCTTTCTCACATTCTGCTGGCTGAATACCCCATGCCTGGCTCTATCCCAGAATCCTGCCTACCAGATGTTCTACTCCTACTTCCTGCCTAAGTTATAGGCCATAGGTTGTTTAATTGACAGGTGTTGCATCCATACAATACATAAGAGATTCCTTCTATACCTCACTATGGTCCCAGGTGGCATCACTGGCTACTGACATCAGGCTGTTCCTTAGTACCCTTGAATCTCCAGTTCTGCCTCTTCACTGTGCCCACATGTTTGAGGTTGGTCTGATGTATTTTGATGCTAGCTACTGATTGCTGTCTCTGCTCCACCTGGCCAGGGAAAACGGGATAAGAATGGCTAAGGTTCCCAGGAGGGGAGACAGAATCTTGGGAGAAAGGAGATGGGGAGGGGCGTGGAGGAGGAAGAAAGAAGGCCACCATGGGTTAGGTGGAGGAGAAGCACATGGCCAGCATGGATGGAAGATTTGGCGCAGATGAAGAACATTAGCAAGTACATGGATTATGGATGGGAAGTAGCTTGACAGAAATTATTAGAATCAGATGGCATGGGATTGGGACAGGTATTCCATACCTTCCCCACTATGGTAAGTAGTTTAGGGGATTAATATCTGCCCTGCCCCAGGTTAATTAAGGATATTTTAAAATATAACAGGTGTCTGTGTCTTGATTGATTGCTAGAGGGTTAGAAAATACTGCTGTAATAATAGTTATAGGCCTGATAATAAACATTATTAGGCCATACTGGCAAATTAACTGCAACATCCACATCTTTCTGTTTCTGTATTTCTCCTACTTCTCCACCACTTAGTTGCTCTTCTTAGTAGTGCCTGGGGTCTCTGAGTGTCTGGAGTCATCTCAGGAGTGCTCTCAGGAGTGCTACACCCCACATGTGCATTATGGCACTGGGCAGGGGTCATTTTGAGCATGGTCTGACCCCCAAGGCTTGTGTGGCACCTTCACTCCTTGCTTGGCTCACATAAGTGCCTTCATGCAGGGCTGTCTGTCTTGGGCTCACTCCCACCCAGTGCCCCCAGTCCCAGGAGAGGTCCTTCTAGTCTCTGGCTTGCTCCCAGTCCCAGGAGCTATTGGGGTCGGCTTCGTGCCAGACTGAAGAAACACTTTAAGCCTCATTTCTTGTAATTCTTTTTCATAATTTCTACAGTGGGCTGTCCCACTCATGTCTTCTTTGTCTCTAAACACTTTATGCAAATTAAGTTTCTGTTTAGCACATTACTAATCAACACTGCTAAAAATGTATGATCTCTTCTGAATGTTAAAGACTCAGAAGCATACAATAGATCATATTTGTAAAAGTTTAAAAAATGATAGCTAATTGTAACTGTATTATACATTTCATCTAGATAGATGTCACAGTGATGGAGTCATTCTGTTGAGTTCTACAATGTGAGTATGTATCTTTTTTCACACCTTAGACTCAGAACCACAATAAACTCAGTATCTTTGTGTTACTCACAAACACCATGGCATGTGTGATGCCCATTGTATCAGCTGATTTCATGTATCAACTTGACTCATCAGAGAGAAAGCCTCAGTTGAGGAAATTCCTCCATGAGATCCAGCTGTAAGGCATTTTCTCAATTAGTGATCGGTGGCAGAGGGCCAATCCCATTGTGTGTTGCCATCCCTAGGCTGGTAGTTCTGGGTTCTATAAGAAAACAGGTTGAGAAAACCATGTTGAAACAAGTAGCACCCCTCCATGGCTCCCGCATCAGCTTGTGCTTCCAGATTCTTGCCCTGTTTGAGTCCCAGTCCTGACTTTCTTTGGTGATGAATAGCAATATGGAAGTGTAAGCCAAGTAAGCCCTATTTTTTTTCCAACTTGCCTTTTGGTCATAGTGTTTCATCACAGCAATAGAAACACATATCAACACAGCACAAGCTGTATAATTTGTTTTCCATATTTTCTTAATCTGATTCCATGAACCCTTTCAAGAAAACCTTGGCTTCTTATATAAGAACCAACACATTTTCTTAGAGCATTTCTTTACTGATCTGTACTCATGCATCAAAAATCTTGAACTCTGGAGCAGGTGAGCTGGCCCTGCCCTGATGACATGAGAGTCGGAGAGTGAGCCCTACCCTGAGGACATGGGAGCAGGAGAGTGGGCCTGCCATGATAACAGGTGGCCCTGCCATGATGACATGACATGGGAGCAAGAGAGCAGGCCCTGCCCTGAGGACATGGGAGCAGGACAGCTGCCCCTGTCCCAAGGACACGGGAGTGGGAGAGTGGGCCCTGCCCTAAGGACAAGGGAGCGGGCCCTGATCCAGGCCTCTGAGTCGACCTCACCCCAACATCTATCCCATGTATGACCTTCTGGGACACATGAAGGGGCAGAACCAGTAGATTCAAAGATGAAGAATCTCCTAGACATGCTGCAACAATGGGGTATCTGACAGCAGTCCCGGTGAAGATCCATTAATGATAGTGTAGTCTTCAAACCAGACCCATGACTTGTAACAATGAACATTTGAAAGTAAACATATGTGGACAAAAGGTTATAATGTGTGATACACTACAACTTCTGTGACAAGATTTTTTTGTTTTATTTTACTGGGGGGAGGAGAGAAATTTTGGTGCGTGAAGTACAAATCATAGACATTCAATAAAAGTAAAAAAAAAAAAAAAAAAAAAAAACCAATCTTGAGCTCCTTTTCTTAGAAAATTGATTTTGGGAGCTATATATGTGAGTTCCTTTTGCAAATTAGATTATGTAATTTAAATTGTCATTCTCTTTAGGCTATTGTCATGCACATAGGGATGAACAATTTTATTCTTTACATTAGTAACAATTAATATTGATTATATATTACATAGTCAATATACAGTGTGCTAGAGAATAATGCTAACTCAGGTATTTGCATTTGTTACTCAAATTTTGAAATCACAGAACACTCAGTGAAAGCATAGACCATGAAAATCAGTACAGCTCAAAACCCTTTTCAAGAAAACATACTTATAAGATGGGTTATATCCAATATTAAAGAAAAACAAACATTTCAGATGCTTTAGAATCAACTAAATAGTTCTTTAAAAATGTTAGGTAACATGCAGTTTCTCAATCATATAGTTTTACTATTCTAAGATTATTCTGAGAAATGTTTTTATTTAAATAGTCATCAAAGTTTTCTACTTTGATTTTCCTAGGGACAATGAAATATCTTATTTCTCCTGATTCCCCTTAAAGATGTATGGTCCTTGGGATTGACTTCATGTCAACAATTGTAAATGAGGCACAGCAATTAGTTGTAGGGTGAGATAATTAAGAGTCAATTTGTATTTCTCATAAACTTTCCCTCCTTTTCAAGGAGAAATTTGAGGATCAAGTTCCATGTTGTGAATGTAGAAAAAGTTATTCTCTATGTCTTTCCTTTACCCACTAGGGGAACAATGCACAAAACAGCCACCTGAACCATTTGGTATTGAGATATTTCTTTATACTTTGGTATTGTTGGATATCACCATTAGTATTTATTTCCATGGGTGAAAAATAACTTTTTTTTAAAAAAATAACTTTTAAATTGCTGACTTTTCTCAAGTAAAAACCACCCAAACACTTACATAAATGTCCAATAAGTAGATGAGGGTGGAATACACATCCAGCTATACTCAGAGAAATGTAACTGGCTTGAAGGAAAACAGAGAGCTGCCTTCTGTCACTGTGTGGTGGTATATTTGGAAGGTTATGGATCTGTCAGTCAGTGAGGGAGCCTTCAGTAAGAGGGACTAGAGTGCATTGATTCACTAAAAAGGATTTTCTTTGCTGTGTGGGGATGGGGCTAGAGAAAGCTCCTGCTTTCTCCACAGCAAGAGAAAAAGGAAGGAAAACTAGATCACATCAGTAGGGACTCCAACAAGCACGACTCAAGCTTACAGCCTACAAAGGATAGTTGGGTTAATACCTACAAGTAGTAGAAGAAATTTGTTAGTAAGCAGCAGCAGCCCCAGCAGTCCCAGCAGTACCAGCAACACCATCACCAGCAGCAGCAGTTCCATCAACTGAGGCAGCTTCACAGTCTCCCACAGAAGTGCATGAATACTAAAGCTGGCTGGCCCAAACTGAGGCTCTGGGTTGCCACCCCATGAAGGAACACTCAAAGGAGCTCCTTTAGGTGAGCCCCTACAGCACCAAGGGATAGGCAGTCCTACAGCACCAGAGGAAGACCAGAAATCACTTTTTGTGAGGATTATCTGTGTCTCTCTTCAGCCTGGATTTATCTAGAGAAAAGTTCTGACTTTGTATGCATTCCTTCTCCAGACTTTATTTGCCTCTATCTTACCCATCCATGTGGGTGTTTTCTTTTCAAGGTGGCCCAGGCCTGACTCTTTAAAAAGAAGCATGCAAAACATGATTCTGATGGAATATAATGGAAGAGTGTTTTTCTAGTAAAACATGGAAGATGTTGTGTGGTGGAATTTATCCTATTTGAAAAACTGACCACCACTAAACTTAGAGGCTATATTCATGATAGTTTGCCTTGATCAAAATCCCTAAACTCTGGAAATAAAACACAATTGGATAAGACACGTGGCATAGGTTACAAAAAGAACCCTATAACCTCATTGTATTGAGCTGGCAACCATTCCTTACAGATGAGTGAAATTTAGGAAATTAAAACCACCAAAAAATGGGCTTAAATGAGAATTTACGTACTCTTGTAAGGCATTGTATAATTGAGAATTTAGACTAGATCAAGTGCCTATACTGTGTTTACACTGTGATGATTTTTGCTAAAGGCTTTCTATAAAACTGTTTGAGTCTAGAATTACCTATTTTTTTTGTTAGTGACAAAATGGTACATGCTTCAGCACCAAAGGTTCTAACAATATGCAAGTCATGCTTGCATCTTTTAGGAAGAGTTACATACAGACACACAAGAAAGATGGAGAAATGACAGAATATATGATTTATTTAGAATAAAAATGGAGTTTGAACATAGCCAAGTTCTTCCAATACATTAATTTTGAAAAGAAACCCACACTAAGTTTAAAAACTCACAGAAAGCACGTAGCCATGATTGCTATGGTAGCTTACGTAAC
The DNA here is from genome assembly GCF_903995435.1 of Acomys russatus. Lineage (NCBI taxonomy): Eukaryota > Metazoa > Chordata > Mammalia > Rodentia > Muridae > Acomys > Acomys russatus. Next base: position 74,817,842 of record NC_067156.1, on the reverse strand, counting down.
CAGTCCTCTGGGGAGAACAGGAGAGGATAGGTCCCTGCCTCAGGACACACTGTCTTTAGGGCTCTTGGAAAAAGCCAATTGGTCTATCTGTAAGTAAGCATACACTTTTATTATCTTTGCGGCATAGAGATGAGTCCAAATGGCAGGATATCTTCCTCTCTCATTCAAGCTGTATCTTATAGCATGCAATGGAATGATTTGAATGCCACAGTAAGACAAATACCAAGGGAATATTACTGTTACCACTTTGCCTAGGGAGACATTTTATGCACTGTATATGTTTAAACCACAAAGAGAAATTAAAAAATGCCATGAGGTTTTAATTACAGTGATTCACATGTCACAATTTTGGGCCCATTTGAGATTTAAAGCAGTGCTTCCTTATTTAGCATTCAGAAAAATGAGTACTTTATTCATTTCTCTCACAGCTTAATAAATGGAAAGCTTTTCAGAATATTATCAGACTAAATATCACAGTTGATAATTTCAGACATTATTTGCTAGACATTTTCCATTGCATTCTCAGTAACTTAGCAGAAATGAAGACAACATTTACATATGGTATGGCTATATATTTCATCATCACCATCTTCTTCATCAACCTGCAGATATTTTCTAAAAATTCAGATATAATTTTCATCTTCCTTTTCTCCAACAATTGGATTTTAGAACACAAGTACTTTATGATGTCATTTGATTGACATTACTTCTTACATTTCATGGAATATGTAACATTTATTTACTTCATGAGTGTCTAGAAAAGAATTTTATATACAAGCATTTCTAATATATTGTTAGTTGATAGATAGTTGAGAGATTAAATATGCATATTATACACATTTAATTTTTAGAGGACATTTCTGTCTGGATTCAATTTTATAATCTAACACTCTTTTCTCAAACACATCAAAACATTCTTACATCCATTTCACTGTTAGTTTTGATGTCCTTCTAATTCTTGTTTCTTTGTAGAAAACAAAGCTTTCTTCACTAAAAGATTTATGTCTGGGTCTTTAATGTATCTAAATTTCACCTCAGCATTTCTAGGCATGGAATCTTCTTTGTCCATCTTGTTTGACCGAGAGAAAAATCTGGGAGGGGAAACCAAGTAAATATCTACTGTGCTATTCCTGAACTATTCACAGGCCTTACCAAGGATGCTTATAGAACTCTCCAAATAGTGATTTACTTTTGGATGTCTTGTGAGATCACATATAATTTTAGCAACTAGAATTGCCTTGTGTTGTAGGCCTCTGTTGCCCTGTTCTAGCTAATTATTTTTATTCACAAAGTATATCTTTTGAGACGTGTCTTCCATACTTAACAACCTTGTCTTGGAGCGACCTCATGTGGCAGCAGGAGGTGGTGCAGACAGCTTCCTTTCAATCACTTTCCCCTGAAGACATAATATTCATCTGTCACCCCTTGCACTTTTTATGACATTTAATGCCACATATGTTTATCACAAAATGGTAATTTTATTGAAGAATTAACTTATTTACATGAGTCCTTAAGACTCTTAGAAAATTGTTTATTAAACAAATATAGGGAGTAGATTCAAAAGGCTGCCTTAGGACACAGAGTAATAAAAAATACAAAATTCTTTAGTGTGTGCCATTTTTTTTTTAGAATGAATTGAATGTAACATCATACAACATTTGAATAACTGTCACATCAGCTACAAGAAAGCTTTTAGAAAATTCATGAATTATTTGTTTCTAAAAAGGAATGAAGATATTCTTAAATACTAAGCTTCTAAATAGCTCTTTGAAACAAACAAACAAACAAACAAACATTCTCTAACTTGACAGAACGTTAATTTTAAGTGAGATAATGTAAGACTTCTATGTATTTTTGTTTTCATTTTTAGAGTAAGGTCTTATATAGTCCAGGTTGGCCTTGAATTTGCTATGTAGATACAGTTGATGATGACCTTGGCTACTAATTCCTCTACCTTCTTCTCTTGATAATACTACCCTGGTCACCCTGCCTTTACCTCCCAAGCACTGGGATTGCTGGTGTACATTACAATGTTAGATGTATGTAGCACTAAGAATTGAAACTGGACTGTGGCCACCACTGATGCATGTGTGCCTTGGAGGAGACATCACCTCCACTGCAAGCCGGCAACAATCTGCACCTGGAGAAGCTGACCTCGGGCATTACTGGCACCCTAAAATCTTCCCCAGGTGTGACAGAGGTGAGCATGATAGAAAAGCTGCCTGCTGAATGTCATATGATTTCTTCATGGGAACAGAAAAACAATTGTGTGATGCCTGAGGATGTGAGGAACTTCTACTTGATGACCAGTGGTTTTCGCATGTCATGGAGTGTGAAGATAGATGAGCATATCTTTCCACTGGAAGAATGGTGATTGATGGCATTTCAAATCTGACTCAACTCATCCAGTCTTCCATGTACTCACTTCCTAACACACCAACTCTGGTTGACTTAGAGGATGATACTCCAGAAACCAATGAAGACCAGCCAGAGAAGCCTCACTTTGACTGTCACAGTGCAATATTTGACCTGGATTTGTGGAATGGGAAAGTTTGCCTCGTCTACAAAGATGGGGAACCTTGATTAGGTTATGACCCTGAGATCTGGTTCCTGGACAGAGCATCTTACTTTTACCACCTACTACCACTTGCTCGTCACCCACCTGGGCCTGCCCCAGTGGCAGTGTGCCTACAACAGCTATAGCATTAGCCCACAGGCCAAGCAATGGTTCAGCATGTACAAACCCATCACTTAAAACACAATCCTGCTCACAAAAGAGCCCGACACACTTGTGAACAAGATGGACCTCAGCAAAGTGTTCAAGTGTTTTTTGGGGGGGGATCCTAGTCCCAAAAAAGAAAGGGCTTGTGCAGCCTGCCAGTGGCCAGAAATGGCCTAGGCCCTTAGCTCCTCCTACCACTAAACCTTCCCCAGACTCTGGAAACCCTGTCTGAAAATAAGCATTCCTTCAACCTCACAGCAGTGATATGAATGCACAGATGCCCTGGGGTGGCCCATCCATAAACACTTTGTAGTCATTATCCAGAGTAACAAAAACCTTAGGCCATTATTCCCACTGTCATTAGCCAGGAGTTAGAAAGACCACACTGAATTCTGTCCAGGAGTCCTTTCCTCCATGGATTGTGCCAACCTCATCTCCAAAACCAGCTAAGACTTTCAGATGTACCTAGAACTTTCTTATGTCTGCACCCAGTTTTTAATTTCTTAGCAATAATTAGAGAGGTCCCCTCAAATAAACCTGTGGCTCAGCTCATGAAACACCAGTCACGACTGGTCATGCAACCACCTCAGGTATTAAAATTTAACACCCTCAATTGCATTAGCCACATTTTGAGTATTTGTGTGACAGTAGATTCTGTATTGGATGACACAGAGATGGGAGCATTTCTGTCATACAAATGTTTTGACCAGAATTCATGCAAACATTTTCATACTGGTCTTCAGTTGAGATAATGTTGATGCCTTAGCTTCATGGCCTGTATCAGTGGTCAGGAGTCACCTGTCCAGCCACAGTGTTCTTGATAGCTGGGAATTTTGTACTGATATTCCTGAGGTAGAATAAAGAGTTCTGTGGAGGTGCAGACTGCACACTCTGTTTACAATTGGCCAACTTACTCTTTTTTGCCTTCCTACCACAGTGGTTGTCTAGACTTCTCTTTGCGCTGCTTCTAGCCACTTACCATTCTAGGACTTCTCTTCCCTTGTGATGTGAGGGAGTAGTCCCTACTGTTCTTCAACTGTACTTCCCTGACATCACTTGGAATATTTGGTGAAAATTTAAATTTTTTGTTTTGTGGGCTTGAGAGATGGCCCAACAGTTAAGAGCATGCACTGTTTATGCCAGAGGACTCAGGTTCACTTTCCAGCATCCATGTGAAGAAGCTCACAGCCACCTGTAACTCCAACTCCAGGAGGCTCCAAGTGCTCTCTGCCTTCATGGGCACCTATACACACATATGAAAGAATAAAAACATTTGCAAAACTAAAAAAAAATTGAAACCATGGTCTCATGCATAGATAAGCAAGTACCCTACTAACTAAGTAACATACTCAGGTCCAAGATTACATATTTTTTACATAAAGACTGGACAGAAAACTATTATAGGTGTATTCTGTCTGCTTTCTGTTACTGTGACACTGTATGTGAGATAACAGCTTATAAAGAAGAAAAGTTTATTCTGATTAATAGTTTATGAGGTTTCATATTAGGGCTGACTTTGTTGATTCAGGACCTATGGAAAATCAGTGCATGATGGAGAAGAGAATAATTAAAGAAGCTGTTCATCACAAGGCAGGTGAGAAGACAAATGAGAGAAGGGACATAAGTCTTAAAGCCTATTCAAGAATAATCTTCCACAGATCAGATATATTTTAAGTTGGTCCCACATCTTAAAGTTTCTATCCCTAGTAGAATCCGAGTCAAGACTGAGTCTTTAAAATTTGGGCATTTAGAGGACATTCAAGGCTCCAAGTTATAATACTATAACTATATTATTTTATTTTATGTTTGTATATTGATGGAAATGTCTGCAATGGTCATAGAAATACACATATCACTTGAGGATAAGAAAATTTTACTGGATATTTACCTACTTGTGGGATTATTTAGTAACAGACCGGTTCTATTCTTAGTCACTGGAGGAACTTCACACTGTCTTTCACAGTTGATATTCCGTTTATATCTTCACCAACAATTTTCAGGGGTTCCAGATTATCTACATCTTTGCCCATACATATTTTTAGCCATCAACATAAACACACAAGACAGTATCAGAATGTGACTTTTGACTTACACTCTCACCACATTAATAGTGTGTAACATATTTTTGTTGTTTGTTTGTTTGTTTGTTTTTCAAGAAAAGGTTTCTCTGTGTAGCCCTGGCTGTCCTGGAACTTGCTATGTAGAGCATGTGGTCCTGGATCTTAGAGATACACCTACCTCTCCCTCTCTCAAGTGCCAGAATGAAAGATGTAAGTCACCATTTCCCAGCTAACATCTTTTTATATACTTGATGGCCATTATTATGTTTTAGAAGATTTATACAATATATTTTCTTATTAAAAATTAGTTTCTTGGAATTTTATTGATAGTAGAATTCTCTTATGAATTTTGGATATTATCCCCTTATTTAACTTCCTGGATTAGAGTCAAAGATGTAAAATCTTTCTTTCTTTCTTTCTTTCTTTCTTTCTTTCTTTCTTTCTTTCTTTTTTTTGTAAAATCTTTTTTGTTAGTTGTACCTGAGTGAGACAGTATATTAGCATAGAGCTTGAACCTGAATAGACTGGTTGAGTTCAAGATATCAGTTTTATTAACTGGCACTTTACAAAGTGTGTGTGTGTGTGTGTGTGTGTGTGTGTGTGTGTGTGTGTGTGTGTGATATGAGCATATATGGTGCAAATGCCCATGCCTGTTCACATGCATTTGGTGGCCAGAGGGCATCAAATCTTTTCCTCTGTTATTCTCCAACTTATTTTAGGGAGAGTCTATCACGGAACCTTAAGCTCAACTTTCTGGCTAGACTAGCAGGCCAGCAAGGTTCCTGGAATTTGTCTGTATCCATTCCCCAACACATGGACAGCTATGTCTGATTTTTTACATATGTATGGAAGATTTGAACTGAGGCTCTCTGGATTTCACTGAGCCATCTCACAGCTCTAGCTGACGGACATTTAGCCAGTGGAAACAACATTTCTTTTTCAAAAATTTATTTATTTATTAATTTATTCATATTACATCTCAGTTGTTATCCCATCCCTTGTATCCTCCAATTCCTCCCTCCCTCCCACTTTCACTCTATTCCCCTTCCCTATGACTGTGACTGAGGGAGACCTTCTCCCCCTGTATATGATCATAGGGTATCAAGTCTCTTCTTGGTAGCCTGCTACCCTTCCCTTGAGTGCCACCGGGCCTCACCATCAAGGGGACGTGGTCAAATATGGGGCACCAGAGTTCGTGTGAAAGTCAGTCCCTATTCTTTACTCATCTGCAGAGAATGACCTGTCCCTTGGCTAGATCTGGGTAGGGGTTCAATGTTTACTGCACGTATTGTCCTTGGTTGGTGCCATAGTTTGTGCAGAACCCCTGGGCCCAGATCTGCCCTTCATAATGTTCTACTTTTAGGTTTCTAGGACCCTCTGGATCCTTCTATTTCCCCATTCTCCCATGCTTCTCTCACGTAGAGTCCCCAAAGGATGTCCTCACATCTATCCCACTTTCCTGGTAGGTGAAGACTTTCATAGGACATGTCCCTTGGGCTAGTGTCTGGTTATAAGTGAGTATATACCATTTGAGTCTTTCTGCTTCTGAGTTAACTCACTCATTATGATCATTTCTAGTTCAACCCATTTGTCCACAAATTTTGGGAATTCCTTGTTTTTAATAGCCTAGTAGTATTCCATAGTGTATATGTACCACAGTTTCTTTATCCATTCTTCGACTGAGGGATACTTAGGCTGTTTCCATGTTCTGGCTATTATGAATAAAGCTGCTATGAACATGGTTGAGCATATGTCCTTGTTGTGTGCTGGTGCATCTTCTGGGTATATTCCAAGGAGTGGAATAACTGGATCTTTTCTGAGATAGATTTCCAAAGTGGTTGTATTAGTTTGCATTCCCACCAGCAATGAAGGAGTGTTCCTCTCTCTCCACATCCTCGCCAGCATGTGGTGTCGCTTGAATTTTTGATCTTAGCCATTCTGATAGGTGTAAGATGGAATCTCAGAGTTGTTTTGATTTAGCTCTCCCTGATGCCACCCACCACTGCTGCTGGTTAGTCCTGCTGTTGTGTTTGATGTTTTCTGGTTTGCTGAACTTCTGGATATCCTGGCTGTGAAGACGGGACATGCCTCAGAGAGCTACATCTAAAGAGGTCTATGTCCCCTTTCCTCTCTATTCTTCTTTCTCTCCTACTTGACATTGAGATGTTGGAAGGGATAAGAATCACAATACAATAGATAAAAAGATGCCTACAAAGCGGCACCTAATGTGTGGCTAGGCATATTGGGAAACTTGGCTTCTAATACTGTAAAGGAAATGGCAAGGTATAGAAGAATAAATATGCTATTTCAGGATGTCAGAAAAAAAGTTCATACTTGCTGCTGCCACATGGTTCTCTTCCACTTTGCTCCTAGAATGGGTTTTCTTCTTCTTCTCCTTCTTCTTCTTCTTCTTCTTCTTCTTCTTCTTCTTCTTCTTCTTCTTCGTCTTTCTTTCTTTCTTTTCCTTTTTTTTCTTTTTTCCCAATCTATAAATTTTTGTAATTTTTTTCTCTAAAGCCTTTTCCTTTGAAGAATTATATAAAGCAAGAATGATTAAAATAAAACTAGTAGTCACAATCAGTAACATGCTCTCTCTCTCCTATTTGTATCACAGCATCATTTAAAAGAGCTTTTAACAAACTCCCCAAAACTTTGCATTATTGTGTCTTTTATCTTTATATATCTCCCCCTCCCTGTTTTTTGGGAGCTTATTTCTCCTACCAAACTATAAAAAAAGTATGCTTTATCAAGGGTATGGATACACTAAATTTGTTGGGTGCCAATTTGTTACAATAAATTGTATCTGTTGGGCCTAGGAAGCCAATAACTGACACAAAGAGACTGAAACACAAATCAAAGCTGCAAGCACTACCCGGGAAGAATCTAAACTGTTACTAATCTAACAATAAGCTAAAGCAAACTACTATAATCCTCATAGTATATATATATATATATATATATATATATATATATATATATATACCCCAAGTACTTGCCAATCTGATCATCCACAGGTGGCTTCTCTCCTCCAACTCCTCTGTCAACTGTCAACTTCTGCCTCCTCTCCCTTTCCAGGAAGTCCTGCCTTCCACTTCCTGTCCTTCTGCTCAGCTGATTGGCTAAACAGAGCTTTATTGATAGTTGTTACATCTAGTCAAGACATTCCCCCACATCTGGAGATGCCTTCAAAGACTTCTTACAGGGATTGACTCCAGCTGTAGAAAAGTTCATATCACACTCTGATGTTAGACAGGTCTTGATGGAGATCTTGGCATTTGAAAGTGAAATACTGAATGTAAGAGAGTAATTAGACCATTTTAGAGGCATGAGCAACACCAATAGATTAATAGATAAGAGACAACTGATATTGGCTCTCACAAACCATAGTAGAGGTCTCAGATACCAAAATATCCAGTGGTTTAATTGTGGTGAATTTAGCCATTTACAAAGAAATTATAAGCCCCAGAGCTCAAAATGTCAGGTGCATTAACTCTGGGGAATATAGTACTTTCACTGGTAGATGAGAACAAGCAGTTTCTGGGGGCAATGGAATGCTCAGTTTTTCTGGGGTTTGTAGGCACTGTGGTAAAGGAAGGCACTGCATTAATGAGTGGAGATCCGGCGGGGGGTTGGGGTGGGGGTGGCATACAAGGTAACCTCTTGCCACCAGGAAATGAAATGAGGAGCCTGTCAGCTCAAGGCCTTGCAGCATAAAAATATGAGCCATTTTCCTTTGGTCAGCCAGGAGATAGCAAGCAGGTACTATAAGGATGCATCAACTGTCAATAAAAAAGCTGATGGTTATGTCTGAGGCAGGAAATAGAAAGTTGGACATCCAGTAGGCAGAATGGATTGTTTATATAGAGCCAGGTACGGGAGGATTTGTCTGGGAACTCTGAAGGAGAGCAGAGACATGAATTTGAACAGAGGTAACCTGCCATGTGACAGAACTTAGATTAAAATAAGATATTAAGTTATGAGCCAGTTGGAGAATGAACCAAAGCTTTATGGCCTAGGTGTTTATAAATTTACATGAATTCTCAGAGTCATTATTTCTGGGAACAAAGCCATGAGTGGAAAAACAGAAGGTTATAGATCTCCAAAACTACAGAAAGCAGCCTTTTAATGGAGCAAGAAATGACTACTATTAGGGGTTGAGGAAGTACTAAACACAAGCAACAGACAGAAATTGTTAAAGAGTATATGAAGATAATTTTTTTTTTAGTTCTAATTCTGTTATAAATTTTTTGGTTTTGATGGTGGATACTGAAAGTGTAAAGCTTAATATGAAGCTTCACAGATTCCATTTTGAATGCCAATTCTAACTATATATAAGTTCATGATGATTTATAGATTGAGTCTGGTTAATTTTGATGTGTGTTTTTTTATTTATTTGTAAGAATTTTAAATAACAGCTTAAAATATTAAAAAATAATTTGTCCAATTTACAAAATGAATTACTGTTGCAGTTTGTGTCATAGTTCCCATAAGGATAATATGAATGTTATAAAAACATTTTAATGCAAATTTGATGAGTTAGAAGAGCTCTTTACACTCACCAAGATAACACTTGATAAATTATAGATAAAAGACTGAAGTTATAGTTCAGTTGGTGGGGTGCTTGCCTAGGGTCCATTCAGCCCTGATTTTGATCCCTTGCAACAAGTGAAACTGACCATGGTAATGTATGCCTGTAGTCTCAATACTCCAAAGGTGGAGGTAGAAAGACCAGATGATCAAGGTTATTCTTAGCTATATAGATAGTTTGAGGCTAATCTTTGGTACCTAAAACCATGTCCCAAATACATACATACATACATACGTATATGTACACACAAGCACACACATTCACATACAACAATATACATTCATAAATATATATTTGATTTATCTGTAATTCTACATCCTGCTTTGAGTACTTTTTATTTTATGGATTACTGGTTTTTATTAGATAATTGTAGTTTGAAAAGCTGTGTATTTAATTGAGACCTGCTTCTTTAAACTACCAGATCACAAACTAAGAGAGATCTTGGACACTCCATATACCACCTGTTTTATGATGTTAGACATCGGCTTTAAGACTGCTCATACACTTGTTCATAGCCTATCAATGTATTGTCAATGTATTTTTGATGATGCTATTGTTCAGACCTGTAGACTGACTAATGTAATTAATTCATCCTTCTCAATAAAATGAAGGACTGAGTATAACAAAACTTTGTCCCGTGAGAGACATGAGATTCCCTCTACAGGACTACCTTCCTGATAGGACATTGGATCTTTCCTCTCTTCCTGCATGTCCAAACTGGCAGCTGCAGGAACATCCAAACACAACCAATCACATTCCTCCACAAATGTAATTTTTTCATGTGTGTCTTAGTGCATGATTGTGTGTTAGTGTCTCTGTGTTAGTATATGTGTGTGTTAGTGCATGTTAGTGTGTGTATGTGCATTAGTATATGTGTGTGTGGTAAGAACATCTATGCATACACCTAGTTGGTTGTTTTGTCTATCTAGGTGTATGAAGGCCATGAAAGGGCTGTATTTGTTGCTAGTCAATAACTTCTACTTTTAGATGAAAAATATGCCTTAATTCAACTACTAGTTATTTAACTTATGTTGTTAAAAAGACTGCCCTAAAATAATAATACTCGATAACTATCATTTATCTTTGAATGAAACTACCTCAGGATTTATCAAGTCACAGAAGTATACAGTATGTGCATGGTTTATCTACACTGGAATAAGTTTTGAGATTTGTTTCTATGTGTATAAAGTCAACATGGAAGTTCTTTCAAAAATACTTGATGATTCACTGAATTTTTAAACGGAGTTACATAAAACACTAATTTAAAGATGCCCATGTTTGAGCCAGGTGTGGTGGTCCATGTCTTTAATCCCAGCATTCAGGGAGGCAGAGGCAGTAGATCCTGGTGGACTCAAGGCCAGCCTGGTCTACAACATAAGTCCAGGACCGCCAAGGCTACACAGAGAAACCCTGTCCCAAACAAAACAAAAACAAAACAAAACAAAACAAAACATAAAAACCACAGCAACCACAAAACAAAAAAGATACCCAGGTTTATAAGATACAAATTTTTAAAACTGCATATTCCAAACACCAAATAGTTTAGATGCTAACATTATGAACTTATGTATTCCAATTTTATTCACAACCATCAAACTATTCTGAAAGAATGATTAAACCCTATATACTAAAAAGTGTAATTTTAAATAACTCTCACACCAAGAGCTAACCAAGATATATAGTTAAAGCTATAAAAAGAGTATTATTACATGTAGTCATCATGTTTTTTTTTAATTAATGGCATTTTGTGTTGGCTTTCTAAAATTTGTGAAGTTTTGTCTTTCACATTCTGGATAAATATTTGTTTTTTCCCCAGTTTCTGTTCCCAAGCTGTAAATTACTTTTTTCCCCTCTACCTTCCCAGAGTCCTCTAGGTGGTGCTCTTGTCCCCACAGTTATCAAAAGTGTATTGGTAGTGAGAACATGCATCTTGTTGCTAAGTACATGATTTTTGCCTGTTTGCACAATGTAGTCGCATCGAGTGTAGAAAAAGCCACTCTTTCATTCTTGTGGGCTCCTCTGTTCCCTCAGGCTGTGACACTTGGGAATGATCAGTAGATACACATATGGGCTTAATCAGGATGGGAAATGAAGACTGTTGGCCTAAGGAAGAAATAGTACCAAAAACAAACAGCTGACTTTTGGCCTATTTGAAAACACATCCCTGACTAGGAACCTTGTGTTCAGGATTAAATTTTATGACACGTAAAGAAGTGAATGAGTTTTGCATGCTTGCTAAATTAAGGTGTGCTGGCTTATATCTATAATTCTAGCATTTTGAAGTTGGAGGCTGGAGGTTCAAGAGGTAAAGTTAGCCTCTGTTAGTTCAGCTCAAGACTGGATGTACAAGACTCTTCAAAGTCCTTCAAACAGTTCTTTGGAATTTTCAGGAAAGTTACCAGGCATGACTGCTGTGATATTTATTACTAAAATAGTCATTGCTTCATAAATATTCTAGCACACCTAGTGAAATAATAGCTCACATCATATGTAGTTCACTGAAATTATATAATTCATGGACTTGTAATATATGCAGTGTAATGTCACCATAATCTTTGTTAGAACATTTTCATCCAGCCAAAAGAAACACAGTGTGCGTTAGTCATTCTTCACTTCTCTGTACCCTCATGGCTGCAGACTAAATTTCAGGAAATGTGCTAATATACCTAAGGAACAACGATTATTTTAGTTATGAAGATTGTAGCTGTTATGCCTTCTAACTTTTTTGAAAATGCCAAAGAACTGCTGTTTGAAGGATTTGGAAGATTTATTTATTTACTTGTTTATTTATTTTGGTTACTATTAGCTAAAATTGAGCTATGGATTTTCATGTTCTAAACATATCAGAAAATAGAAAGGATTTCTTTCTGTACGTCTCCAAATACAATTTCTGCAATTTAGTGCCTGGCAGCATTTTCTGTGCAGAAGAAAAAATAAACTTTTTGAAATGAAAACTTTCTTTGGAAATAAATATTAGGAGGTCTTTCCCATAATAATTGCTAATATTCAAGTGTCTTGGTTATGCTTATACAAGAGATAATATTTAATTTTTTAAATTCTTGTGTGACAACTGTGGTTTTGACAAAAATATAGACCATGTTAACATTTCTCAGAGAAGAAGGGAGTGAAAAGCAAGGAGATACCATTCTGTTTCTTAAGTCATGCTAAACAATCTGTAGGATATTCTTTTATTATAAGTGAAGTTTACATTATTTTTTAATTAGTGGGAATTAAATTGTACACATCATTAATAAAATGCATTCAAACATAAACATTGGTTTTTCTCAGCCTTTATACTATAGTAACCACGTGCAACTTCATGAAATAAGTAAGAATTAAATAGTAGTATCCTTTAGGAAAAAACTGATTATCTTCCTTAAGGTCTTAAGGAAGAGTTGGGAGATAGAAGGACCTGGAGGTGACAGGAGCTCCACAAGACCAATGGACCCAACAAATCTGGGCCAGAGTAGAGCGTGCTGCAGAGACTGATGCATCAACCAAGGATCATGTATGGTGAAGATTTAGACTCTCTGCTCAGATGTAGTAGATAGGCAGCCCAGTCTCCTTGTCAATCACATACTATGAGGAGTAGGGACTACCTCTGACATGGACTCTGGTGCCCATTTGTTGATAATTTTCCCCTGGTGGGGCGACCTTGTCATACCACAGAGGAAGGGGATACTGGCAGTCCAGATGAAACTTGATAGGCTCATGTTGGATAATAGGGGAGGAGGGGTCCCCGTTCTGAGGATTAAGGGAGTGGAGTGGTTATGAGGGAGGAAGAGTGGGGCCGGGAGGTGATGAGGGATGGGGCTACAATTGGGATATAAAGCAAACAAATAAAAATTAAAATAAAAAAGGACAAAAGATAGCACAAAGATGAACATAAAGCTAGCAGATAATTATAAATTAAATGTAATTTTGTGCCTTTTGTTAAAGAAATGATCCATTCTTTATTTCTATTTTACCTTTAAAATATTTTCATTTATATACAAGGATTATAAATATATACAGGTTTTCCTTACTGTATTTTAATTTTTAATTTAGAATTTATAGTTCTGTAGACATAAATTTATGCTGTCTATGTTTTGCCCTATTTGCGCTTCCTCATTTATTTTCAACATTCTTCCTTATCTAACTATGTGTTCATATATAAATCCATTTACAGGGCTGGGCATGGTGGTAGCTTTTGGAGGTCGAGTCAGAAGGAACATGAGTTTGAGGCAACTACCTGACAAACAACAGTAACAGAAACCTGCAAATAATATATAGTATACATAGTATGCAGCTATATATGATAAGTATATTTTTATAAAGATTTGTTACTTAAACCCTGGGTCACAATAAAAGTGCTTATTCTTAACTTTCACTGCTTACTCAACACCTTATAGACAAAACATTAAATCAACTGGTGCAGAGAAAATTCAAGTTCCTAAAGGTTGCAAAATGTTTCACAGTGTGATGCTTCTACAGTTTAATTAGTTCCCTAATGATACACATTATCTCTTTTTTGTCTTTGCTCTTCTGAACAGTGTAGCAATGAAAAACCTTTCGCCTATACCACTATCAGCTAATGTTTCGATGTTTAGCCTGATTAATTAATTAAGCTGATTAATACACGTATGCTAATATGGTACAGGAAACTTAATCTTTAAAGGTTTCAATTTAACCCAGTTGTGATTTTTTTCCTTCTCTTTTCCTGCTTCTCAGTAGTTTCTTAAATTTGAGAACCATAACATTTCTATCGCTTTGCGTATGTCCAGTTTATATGTTTCCTGTGATGTCTGCACTGGTATGGTCCTTCAGTCCACTACTTGAATAGCTGCTTGGCATCTTGGATTAGTTAGCAGAGATTGTACATAAGTGAAGCCTTGCTGATCTCACTCTGCCATCAATCATTCTTTGCTCAGTTTATATATTTACAGGCACATCATTGGTATGTTTGTCAATGGGACTTTTCTTTGGCTATTTAAAATTTTGTTTGTTTGTTTTAAAATAACTGTTTTTAACTAAATTTTATTATTCAGATTACATCCTGATTGTTATCCCCTCACTTGTATCTTCCTGTTCCCTCCTCCCTCCCTCTTTCACCCTATTCCCCTCCCCTAGACCTGTGACAGGAGACCTCCTCCCCCACCATATGATCACAGCCTATCAGGTCTCATGTGGACAGCCTGCTTCCCCTTCCCCTGAGTGCCACCAGACCTCCCCACCAAGGGGAAGTGGTCAAATAGGGGTCACCAGAGTTCATGTCAGAGTCAGTCCCCACTTCCCACAAAACTGTGGGGAATGCACTGTCCGTTGGCTAGATCTGAACAGGGGCTCTAGGTTTACTGCATGCGTTATTCTTGGTTGGTGCAGCAGTTTGTGTAGGCCCCCTGAGTCCAGTTCCACCAGCCCTGATGGTCTTCTTGTAGGGCTCCTGGACCATCTGGGTCCTTCTTTCTCGCCATCTTCCCATACCACTCTCACCTGGAGTCCCAATAGCAAGTCCCAGGATCTTTCCCAATCCCATGCTGAGTGAAGACTCTCAGGGAACATCCATGTTGGGCGAGTATCCAATTATAAGTGAGTATATACCATGTGTATCTTTCTGGGTCCGGGTTACCTCACTCAAGATGATCATTTCTAGTTCCATCCTAGCTTGCCTGAAAATTTCAAGATGTTCTTGTTTTTAATAACTGTTTAAAATAACTGTTTTTAATAGTATTCCATTGTGTAAATGTAGCGGAGTTTCTTTATCCATTCTTCAGTTCAGGGACATCTAGGTCGTTTCCAGATTCTGACTATTACTAGTAAGGCTGGTTTAAAAATAGTTGAGCAAATGTCCTTGGTGTATGGTGTAGCATCTTTTGGGTATATGCCTAGGAGTGGTATAGCTGAGTCTTGGGGTAGAACTATTCCCAAGTTTCTGAGAAAGCCCCAGATTGATTTCCAAAGTGGTTGTACAAGTTTGCACTCCCACCAGCAATGGAGGAGTGTTCCCCTTTCTCTACATCCTCACGAGCATGTGCTGTCACTTGAGTTTTTGATTTTATTCATTCTAATGGGTATAAGATGGAATATGAGTCATTTGGATTTGCATTTCTCTGATGCCTAAGGATGTTGAGCATTTCCTTAAGTGTTTCTCAGCCATTCAATATTCTGTTGAGAATTCTCTGTTTAGCTCTGAACCCCATTTAAAAATGTTTCTTTTTTTTTAACATATACATTTATATTATTACACATGAGTAAAATAAACTGCATACAACAGGAAGAACCAAAAGACAATTAGGATTTAGATAAATGTTACATTCATAGTGATTTGGCAAACTTGAAGTAAATATTTTTTCAATCTTGTTCGGTCTAAATTTCTGAATGAAAAAATTTCTATCATATCTCATCTCTATTAAATTAGAATATCTATCTTGATCTAAAAATATCTTAACCTATAACCAACTAAGCTTAATTTTAAGACTAAAGTATCTGGTCTTCAACTCCATCAGAGACTTGAAAAGGAATAAAACATAAATACCTGAGTGAACTTAGAGTGCAGGTTAGCATCTTCCAAAATGAAAAAAATGATTGAGACAATTTACTGCCTGAACAGTCACCCAACACTCTCTATAATGTTGGAGCATCATCTTCGGCCTTGTCACCCAATATATCTGACAGACATATTTGTGAGGCAGGAACTATTGAGGACTTGCTTAACCTGTCTTGGCAGAGTTAGGCCATTGACTCTGCCTGCATCTAAACTTGCCCATTTTTAGGCAGAAATTTTCCATTGGTATAGAATTCAAATCTAAGCTTATTCTTCACACACATTATCTATATCTATATGTATATTTATATCTATATCTATCTATGTCATCTATCTATCTATCATCTATCTATATCTATCTAATTATATCTATCATCTATCTGTCTATCTATCTATCTATCTATCTATCTATCTATCTATGTATCTATCTCTACTCTAATATGAGGTATTATACCCATCCAACTCAATTATAATACAAGGTTTACTTCCAATACCTTGAAAGTGATGCTGCCGCCTATTTAGGTTAATTAAGTAATACAAGCTAACTGTTAGATGAACAAATCATGATTATGTCAAATGCTATTCTAATTTAATCACAAGAATATATATCCTAGGTATAATAGATATGATTGTATATGTATATAAGATAAAATAGTAAATAAGGCCTTCAAAAGCC
The DNA here is from genome assembly GCF_903995435.1 of Acomys russatus. NCBI lineage: Eukaryota > Metazoa > Chordata > Mammalia > Rodentia > Muridae > Acomys > Acomys russatus. The sequence goes on along the minus strand of NC_067156.1, from coordinate 74,801,273 downwards.
TCTGAGATGTACAAAATATGTCATTTAAAGATTTTTTTTTTATTATTCTAAGGGTTCTTTCACAAGGCAAGTTAACGCCTGGTAACACCCAGCCTACCTCAAATAAGATGATGAGCATCAAAAAACATCCTTATGGAGTAAGCTTCAAATGCGGCAAACCAGCCACTGGGCTAAATGAGCCCCATTTCTTAATTGGGTTATTTGGTTTGGTGGTGTTTAATTTCTTGAGTTCTTTACATATTTTGGATATTTGCCCTTTGTCAGATGTTGGGTTGGTGAAAATCTTTTCCCAGTCTGTAGGCTGTCGCTTTGTTCTATTGACAGTGTCCTCTACCTTATAGAACCTTCTCAACCTCATGAGGTCACATTTATTAATTGTTTGACCTTAGAGCCTGGGCTGTTGATGCTCTGTTCAGGAAGTTGTCTCCTGTGCCAATGAGTTCAAGACTCTTCCCCACTTTTTCTTCTAACAGATTTAGTGTATCTAGTTTTAGGTTGAGGTCTTTAATCCACTTGCATGGTAATAAATATGGATCTACTTGCATTTTTCTACATGTAGACATCCAGTGAGACCAACATCATTTGTTGACGATGCTACCCTTTTCCATTCTATAGATTTGGCTTCTTTGTCAAAAATCAACTGGTTTTTAAACTACTTGTTATGATGTATATTAGGATACTCTCCATGATTTTTGTTCTCTAGACTTGCTTAAATTTTAGAACTTGCGGTGTATACTTTATATGACATTTTGGAAACTTCTGATAATTACTTACTTGCTTTTCAAATAGGTTCTACCTTTGGTTAGGAATATAGTTGCAGATAGATCAGCTTCATATTGCCATGGTATTAGCATACATGTAACTTCACTAGGTCAGCTATTGGCACATAGTAGGAAAAGTTAGCAGGGTAGATTCGTCAAGTAGTGTAAGATACTCCTGGGTTTTCTAAAGTCATTTCCTTAGCATAGGCCAGCCTTCTTTGCTAAATGGGGCTCAACATGATCAACTTAAAAAAAAAGAGTTATATTTGTTAATAATTTTACCAAGTAACATTTTTGAGACAGGGACTTACTATAAAACCCAAACATGAGCAAATGAGTCTTTTTGTCTGCTTCTGAGATATTGGATGTATAGATGTGCTACAACATACCAGACTGCAAAGTAACTTCTTTTGTATTAATCAAAGAAGTCCATTTAATTATCTGTCTGCATAAATACTACATAGATGAAAAGGTGCATAATGTAATATGCAATATTGTATAGAGTTATCAGAGGTTATATAATGAGTTCTTAAGTATATACAAATTAAATTTCTCAGATCAAAGGTAATTACCTCTCATGATTCTCTTTCATCATGTGATAATCTTTATAAACTTTTGGATAAATCTGCTAAAGGTATTAAATAATTCTTTGGGACAGTAAGGCTTTTTCTCTGGACTGTGACTAACTCTGAATAAAAACAAGGCATCAGCTAAAATGGATAACCTTGGAATATCCAAAGAACTACTGGCCCTTTATTGTAACCAGAAATCTAGTAATACTAAAAATATTTGAAAATGGCCATTTGAATAATTTAGATTCAATTTCTAGATGTTTCCTGTTTGTAATGTTAAGGTTTACTAGTTCAGCTAGGTGAATGTTGAAAAGTAGTACAGGAAAATGTCCATCACTTATTACATAAAATTTACATGGTTCTATGTTGGAAGAGTAAAGCTTATCTTTAATAATTGCCATCATCTTTTAGTGGATTCATTAATAGAAATAAAGGATGAGTCTTTAAAATATATAGAAAGATAGAGCACAGACATTATATGTAATATTATATTTTTAAAATTTTATTATAAAAGATTCCAACCATGTATAAAATTAACAGAATAGTCTGATAAGTCATGCATTTTCTCAGTGATTAATAATCATTATCACCCAGAGGTGATCTTTACTAGCCATACTATCACATTCATATTCTTATTCTTCATTCTTTCATTCTTTCATTCATTCATTCTTTCATTCACACTCATGTTAATCTATCTGTATTTCTGAACCTATCTCAAAGCTTAATGACATTATTTTGATAAATGTAGCAATGACATTTAAAGGGAAAGTGTTAAAATCAAATTGCTAACAAAAATGTGCATTATTCCAATTTTCTAATAAATACCATAATAATTTTCATATTTTACTTATTGAAACAAATCAAACATAGCTTAAATTTATTGATATAATTTTTGTACTTTAAATGTTTTCTTTTATCTTTTTTTAGTCTTTATATAATTTGTATATTAATAATCAGTTCATTTATACTCTAGAGTTTGGTTATATATTTTGATATATTACTCTGCTCCCTGTATTTACCATGAATACTGAGTGGACATAAAGAGTTTGGTTGGGTTGTGTTTCAAGTCTTTCCCTTGGTGTCTGTTTCCTATGGATGGGAACACAGTGGTTGATGTTCTTTGTGAGACCAACAGACTGGTATTTTCAGCCCAGAACCATGAACCAAAAGTTTCAGAATTGTGACACTCAAGTAACTATTTCTAATTTGATATTAGCATGAATATTAGTACTAAGATAAATTCATTTTACTCATATCTTCCTCACTTGTGTAACTCAGGATTCATAGTAGCAAAAATATCAATTAACACAATTTTATAAAATTAAATAAATTTGACTTTGTTCCTGTTGTGTGTTCTTAGTCACTTTTCTTTTGCAATAAAGAGGCATTACTGACCAAAGAAATTTAGAGAAAAAAAAAAAAAAAAGAGTTTATTGGGGCTTGTTTACAGTTCCACAGAGTTAGACCATCATGTCAGAGAGTATAGCAGCAGACAGACACTGACCTGGAGCAGTAGCTGACAACCTCCTTTTAAATCACAAGTATGAAATACACACACACACACACACACACACACACACACACACACACACACAGAGGGGGAGGAACATGAGAGAGCTAGTCAAAGCTAGCGAGAGTAAGACAGAGAGAAAAGAGACAGAAGAGACGATGGAGACAGAACAGAGAGAGAAGAGAGGGAATAAGAAAGAGGACAGAGGGATGGAGAGATGGCTCAGAAGTTAAGGGCACTGACTATTCTTCCAGAGATACTGAGTTCCACTCCCAGCAACCACATGGTGGATCACAACCATCTCTAATGTGATCTGGTTCCCTCTTCTGGCCTGCAGGTGTACATTCAGGCAGAACACTGTATACATAATAATAAATAAATCTTAAAGAAAAAAAAAAGAAAGATGAGAGAGATAAAAGAGAAGAGAGAGGGGACAGATGAAAGAGAAGACAGAGAAAAGAGAAAATAGAGGAGAAAGACAGAGAGAAACTAACTGGGAATGTTATGGGGTTTTGAAACCTCAAAACTCACCCCATTGACACCTCCACCAACTGGGGACCGATGATTCAAATATATTAGCCTATAGCAGTAATTCTCAGTCAAATAATCACATGTGGTATTATGTGTACATGAGCTTTTTACCTTTTTATTTTTACTAATTTTCTAAAATAAATGTATTAGGATATCAGATATGCCTTCATATTGTTTCCTGAGGGCAATTGACACAATTTTAAAGTTTAAAACTCATCTTTTCCAGTTTGCTTATTGTATGGAATAATGATACATATTTTGATTATTTTTGTTTGAATCTGTAATATATATATATAAACTAACATAATCACTGATAGAAATGTGTAGTCTTCATTTTAAAATATTAATTCTAAAATCTAAATAAACCATTTCGAGACAAACTTGAAAAATACAGAAGGAAGATGACAACAGGAATGAGACCCCTTGAGGTTTTCCTTATTCACGCTGATATGCCAAAGTCTTGTTTAAGTAGCCAGGTTGTTAAGATCTCATGGTTGCAGTTTTTTTTTCTGTCATATACAGAGGACACAATTTTGCAGCATACTTTTGGGTTCTCTGACTATTTCAATCAATCCCTCCTCTTTTTTCATATTGTTTGCTGAGACTCAGGTGTTGGGATTGTGTTGTAGATGTATCAGACGTGGCTGGTTGTAGGAACCAAGAGCTGATGCCGAGGCCATGGATGAGTGTTGCTTACTGCTTGTTTCTCATGGCTTGGTCAGCCTGCTTTTTTTTTTTTTATATAGAACTCATGACCACCAGTCCAGTGGTGGCACCCTCCTCCATCAATCACTAAGTAAGAAATTTCTCTACAGACTTGCCTACAGCCTAATCTTATGGAGGCATTTTTTTTTACTTTATGTTCCCTTCTATAAGTTTATTTTAGCTTGTGCCAAGTTGACATAAAACTAGTCAGCACACATGGGTTTAAGGATGTGCATTTAGAATGCAATTAAGGATTATACCAGTTTAGTAAAGTGGCATTATAAGATTCTTCTCTTAGATCATGACCTCACTAGCCCTGGATAGTTAGCTGGGTTTCTAGTACTAAGCATGATTTTTCTCTTATTGAGAAAATCTTAAGTTCAATTAGTTCATTAGATATAAGTCCAATTAGTTACCATTAGATATAAATGCCACTATTGAACATTGAGGAATATCTTGCCATGATGGTAATTGTGGTTTATAGGTGTCATAGGTGGACAGGACTGTTGATTTCTTTCCTCTCTTGCCAACTTGCATTGCACCTTCTGGTAGTAAGACTGTTATTCTTTGAGAGGAGTCTTGTGTGCCAGATCTAGCTTACCTCTTCTGAATCTTGTATCCAAGGTATATAGTGCCTTTAGCAATAGGTAATCCACTAACAGACATGAGAAAAAATTTTGAGTAATTGATCAGTAAAGTTCAAGAGCTTCCCAAATTAATATAGATTATTGTAGTGTTCTTGATTATCTCTCAGAAGTTGAAAGTAAGTCCTTATTGTGAAATCCTTTATTTTGTATGCTTAATAAAAATGTTACCTAGGAGAGCTAAAAGAGATCTGAGCATTATGTAGAAAAATCAGACCTGAAGCTATGGGAATTTGATTTGATCCTGGGTATTCAATAAAGAAATAAGACTTGGAAGATTATCTCCAATTAGGACACATAGACAAGAAAACTACTCAAAAAACTGTTAAAGAAGGATAAGAAAATTCGTTTCTTCCCATAGCCTAATACAAAGACCTTTGAACAAATACATTGTCAAAACTATAACTTACCCAAACATTGAGGTATTTTCATGTACTGCAATTTCTGAGATGTTCAGAAGCCAGCAATAGATTGAATGAATTTCTTCATGCTATTGAAGAAAAACAAAGAGCAGCTTCTCTTAAATGCTGGGAAGAATTTACAGTCATTACTTGATCAGAACATATTTTTAACTGGGACACAGAAGGACCATTCTGGACTTTTTGTTTGTATGTGCGCATGTATGTGTGTGCATAAAACACTTAACTGTTTTTTGTTTTGTCTTGTTTTTTAATACTCAAAAGAACTAAAGAAAAAAAACACAAGTTGATGAGACTCTGCCATTGTGAATGTTTTTCCTGAAACCATAATCTTTCCAGTTAAGCAGGTTCTATAATTTATTTGATAGTTTTAAAAGCAGCCACATCAGGATTTGTGTATTATCATGTAAATACAGTAGTTTATTTATGAAAATCTGTCCACACTAACCCTCCCTTCAGAAAATGGAATTAGACAAAGTAGTAGTATGATTTAATGACAAAACTTAAGTGTGGTGGCACGTGCCATTGATGCCAGCACTCCAGAAGCAGATGGATCTCTGGTTTAGAGGTCAGCTTGGTCTCTGAGAAAATCTAGGTCTGCCAGGGCATGTAAAGGTTTCTCTGGTGAACCATTGCTTTGTAGAAAACTGAAATCTGTACTAAAAGGTTATGATTCATGGAATTTGTTTGCTGTGGAGATAGAATCGTGGTTTGAGATGTTGGCAATTTAAGACCTGCTGACATAAGCAAGTGAGCAAATTTTGCTAATATCAATTAATGACCTGCATGCTTTTTCTTCACCCTGACTCATTCCTTATGAGTGGGATCATTCTTTTCAGTATTTGGTTCTGGTTCAATGAGACAGAAAAGTAACTCTGTAGTATGAGAATGTCATCCAACTGTATATTTACTTTATTGTAAGTAATGGTGAACGGTGGTCAGTAAATAGTTTTATATTAAAAAAAGAGTTGAATTTTGTTGTCTGCATTGATCACTGAGTGGTTTCATGTCATCCTGATAGATGAAACAGAGGCAAAATGAAAATATCAAGCTGTGTAAGAATACTGCATGTTATACAGTTACCATTTAGAAATAAAATTTTCTTTTCATGTTGTAGTTGAGCATGTTACATTTATAGCTTATATAGTATTTTTAATATTTAGATAATCTCTTTGGGTTTTTAAAAATTGCCTGTAATGTAATGTAATGTAATTGGCAGCTATTTCTGAAATGAGAGATATGACCAATTACATTATTTGAGTTTTCAAAATACAATAATGTGAAAAGAGGATTTTCACAGAGTAATACTGCAGCTGTTTTATGGAGCGACCTTGGATAAAAAGATCTTATGAAAGAATATATGGAATAAGTATTAAACAAAAGGACATTCCTTGGTAAATGCTTTCTAAAGAGGCTCCATTGATTGCCTTACCAGGTACAGAAAGCTTTCATAATTCTGCTAATGAATCATTTTTTTCATATACTGTTCATTTGCTAAATAGATTTTGTTACAAGTCTATTAATTTTAACAAAATATCAAGAGTTAAGTGTAAAAGTTAAAGTTTATTGCAAAGAATACTATAAAAGTAGTTCAACTATTAAAGGAGTAAGTTCTTTCATTAATTTGTGAGTCAGTTTCATCTATTGTATTGTTTTAACAGCTTATGCTGTACATCATGCCATTAATTAATTTCAGTTATTTTGCTTTTGTGTGCCTAGAGTCTACAGGGAACACTAACAAGGGTAGAGCAGCTAGGGAATACTAGAGGACTGGGTAGAAAATGTGGGCTGAGGGAGCTGAAGCACTGTCACATTGTGAGTGAATGAAAGTTACCAAGAGATTTGAACAAGACATGAGTATCATCTGATTTATGTATTAGAATGCTTTCTACTGTCTTCAACAAGTGAGTGTAAATGTTGTTTTGATACCCTCAGATGAGGGGATGAGATGAGAGTCAGATCTAAGCTTTACTAATACATGGCTTAGGCTAAGCCCAGAGCATTTCTATATAAATATCCCTAGACCTAGGCCTGGAAGCTTCTAGCCTCCTCAATCTAATCTTCCAAAAGCCCAAACCATAAAGGCTTCAGCTTAGTCATGTAGGCAAGGCTGAAATGAGCAAGTAAACTTCCTGAAGACAGTCCACCATTTTGCATGGCCTATGATGAATGTTTCCTTGAAGGCATGGACCACAGGATTTGTCCCAGGATTGCTTCTTGGTGCTGATATACCTTTACATGTTTGTCTCATATATCTGGCATGGTGTAGTTGAGCATGAGGGAATCTTCACTGTTTATGCTCTGACGTGATTGCTTCACTCTGTTGGGCAAATTTCCTGTAGATCAATATGAAGATGTATTTGCATGAAATAATGCTTTTTAGATGAATTGACAATTTCATAATTCCTGATAATTATTTTATAGAATTCCTTATTTGGTTTAAGTAATTTTTTTTGGCAGTTCTTAACTTTGACACTCAGCAGGTTAGTTCTCGTCCACATTGACCGTCTGTAGATTTTTGAATGTGTAGAGCTTGTTGGGGGAGTCCTCATCTTCATTACGCTTTCTGGACAAACGCACTCGGATGCGATATAGAACATTCCTTATTCCTTTGGCCCAGACAGCTTTGTTGAGCCTGGTATTTATACGCACATCTGGAGTCCCCATCTCCTTCATGGCAAGTTTCCGAATTTCTTTGAGTGCCCGAGGAGCACGCTTCTTGAAGCCCACTCCATGGATGCGCTTGTGAATGTTGATGGTGTATCCTCGGGTCACCACCTCGTTGATGGCGGAACGGCCCTTCTTTTTCTCGCCACCCTTCTTTGCGGGAGCCATTCTGTCGGGCTAAAGCTGGAACGCACCGGCGCGGGGGATTGTGGGAAGGAAAAAAGCCTGGTTTAAGTAATTTTAAGTCTCCTTCAGGACAGCAAAAACTGCTAGGAGCTCTGTGAACTTTCATACGTCAAGCACATAATTTGTACTAGGAAGAAGAATAGGCTTGGGAAAGGTTTATGATCTAGGTAAACATTCACTTTATGTTAGGAGATGAGATCATCTGGTCTTGATAGGCACCATAATAAGATGAACTGTGAACAGGGAATAAATAATTAACTAATCTACCTATCAAAACTTTAAAAATAAGATATATGTTAGATGACCTGTTTCTTGGTAAAATACAGATTGTAACCTAACCAGATAACATAGGAAAAACCTTATTACTGTATGCTTGCCCTGCTTAACCTTGTTAACCTGTGACATAAAAAACTATTGCTTTGAGCTTTTGATGACCTCATGTATAGCTACAAAACATTATATATGAGTCTTAATGGAAAGACATATAAACAATAATCCTGCTGTAACTTCTTAGACCTTGTTAACTTTAAACCCTGTTAACCTATTAACCTATGACATGAAAAAACTGTTGTTCTGAACTTACAATGAACTTGTAGAATGAAGACGTAGATAAATGTTGTTTGGTTTTAACAGAGTAACATGTAATCAATAACTCTGCTCTGACTCCCTCTCTGCAGTGACTTCATCTGCTTCTGTGATAAGTGCTTCTATGGCTATGAGGTAATTTTTCTTTTTAGGCAAAGAACTTTGCTTTAAAGAGTATACAAGCCCTAGGACAAAAATGAACATTGTTGTTGGAGCTGGGGCTTCTGTTCCATTCACCACCCACCAAATATGTGTCTGTCTGCCTGTCTGATTGTCTGTAAGTATGTATGTATGTATGTATGTATGTATGTATGTATGTATGTATATTTGAAGTTGTTGGAGCTTGCCTTGCTCCATCCACCTAATGTGTGAATGTGTATATGTCTTCATGTCTGATCATCCTTATGTGTGTATGAGCTGATTCAGTGAAAGCAGCAGCAGCAGCAGTTGCGTCGTCGTCATCATCATCATCATCATCATCATCATCATCATCATCTGGCCCCATTCCTAACTATCCTTTTCCCTCAGGGTAGCCTAGATGTTTTGCAGTCCGGGTGAAAAAAGCTAGCAGACATTCTCTGGTGGAACCAACAGCAGAACCACAAGTTTAAGCACCTCTGCTAGCAGCACCTCACCCCAGGGCCCATGGAGGTGATACTGGATAAATTTAATGCCACCATCACAGACAAGCTTGTGGAAACTTGCTGGTTGGAGCCTGCTTGCTTCCTCCACTGAGTGTGTGTGTGTGTGTGTGTGTGTGTGTGTGTGTGTGTGTGTGTGTGTGTGTGTGTGTGTGTGTGTGTGTGTGTGTGTTTGTATGAATTCTTATTTTCTTTTTCTACTGCCTAGCCACCATCAGCTGCAGCATGCTTTCCTCTCAGCCTCTCAGCTCTGGCTACCAGAACTAACAGCTTTGGCTCTCTCCCTTCCCACTTTGATTGCCTGCTGTAATCTGACCCGACCCGTGGGTCCAGTTATTCGGGGGGTCGAAGGGGGTCGCGACCTGTGAATGAAGAATGGGTGAGAGAGAAGACAGGACTCAAGGAAGCATAACTTATCAAGAGTCATTTACTGAAAGCGGGTGTTTGAATTTAAAGCATGGTTCGGGGAGGGCGGGGGTAGGAAGGAGTGCAGTGGGAAAGTACAGAATCTTCTGGGGTAAGAACCCTGGGGTAGTGTGTGGGGAGGGGGAGGAAATAGGTGGCTTTTCTCAGAAGTCACGGTACGCTGAATGTTCCTCTTCTCAGGGCCAAGCAGGATGTCTGTGGTTGCCAGTCAGGATGTTTGATAAGTTCTTTCAACAGTAGGCTTGAGGCCAACTGGAGTCCGGCTCAGCCAGGGGTCTCTTGGCTCCCAACAGTAATCAGCATAGGCCCCAAGATGCCAGAGCCACCAACTCCATCTGTTAAGGAGTTAACAGAAAGTTCAGTTTCTCACCAGAAGCTACCAGCTTCTGGCCCAGAGCCACAACCAGCATATATGATAGCTAGAAGCTATCAGCTTGGCTGTTTAAGAGCTAAGGAGAGTTTCATTGTACCCCAACCTCACCCCCACTGGCAGTTTTGGAGGTGTGAAGAAGTAATTTACTTGATAATATGTTGCTAAGGAAAAGCTTAATTGATTGGTATGCTGGTCAGTTTTTGATCAACTTTAAACAAACTTATCATCAAGGAAGAGAGTACATCATTGAAAAACATACTTCGAGAGATCCAAGATGGCGGCGAGCAGTGTGGACCGTGTTTGAAGGCTCCAGTGAACAATTCAGGGAATTGCATAGACCTCTGAGCCAGGAACACCGAGGTCCCCACACCATGGCAACGGGAGTGCCCCACGGTTCGGAGGGACCAGGGTGCGGAGGACCTGTGTGCCCCTGCACATGGGAGGAGCGCAGATTTTCTCGGATCGGAGCAGCAGCGGCAGAGGCAGCAGCAGCAGTAGCGTCAGCAGCAGCGGTGGCTGAGGTTTGCAGCTCAGAGCCTTCCAGTGGAGGTGATAGGTGTGGTGGCCGGTGGGAGTTGCTGCGGGAGAGGGGACTCTGGGCAGGATTTGGGTAGCATGGTGCCTTGGGACTCAGACTGGACTCGGCAGACAGTTCGACCCCAGAGTCCCGGGTCAGCTCAGTGCGCAGTGCCATGGAGATGCTGGCTCAGCTCAGCAAGCAATTCTGCCCGAGGCACTAGCTCAGTGCAGCCACAGCTCCCCTGCTGTGACGCAGGCTGGGCAGAGTGCTTGGTTCCACCAGAGGTGCTGGCTTGGCTCAGCAAGCAGTTCTGCCCAAGACACTAGCTCAGCTTGGCGGGCAGTTCTGGGACTCTGACAGGCTGAGGTCAGCACGTAGATTCAGCCCAGAGGCCCTAGCCTGGACTAGCCGGGTAGATTGGGTCCAGAGACTCTAGCTGAGCTGTGCACACAGGCTTGGCGGCCCCAAGACTCTGGCTGGACTATCCACATAGTTTAGGCCCAGAGTCCCGGGCTGAACTCAGCACGCAGTGTGAGTCCATAGTCCCTGGTTGAGCTCGGTGCACAATTCCGCCCCAGAGTCTCGGGAGGAGCTCGGAGTGCAGTTTGGGACCAGAGTCCCTAACTGTGCTTGGCAGACAGATTGGGCCCAGTGACTCTAGCTGAGCTTTAGGCACAGTCCCAGCTCTAAGACTCTGGTTGGACACAGTGTGCAGTTTGAATCCAGAATTCCTGGCTGAGCTTGGTGGACAGTTTGGGCCCTGAGTCAATAACTGACTACAGCACGCACTTTGGGCCAAAAGCCCCAGCTGAGCTTAGTGTGCAGTCCCAGTCCAAAAATTCTGGCTGGACCCTGTGTGCATTTTGGGCCCAGAATCCCTAGCTGAGCTCGGAAGACAGTTCAGGCCCTGAGAATCTAGCTGAGTTCGGCCCGTGGTTCGGGCCCAGTGTTCCTGGCTGGACATGGCAGGGGGCACAGAAGGCTGTGGATACCTTGGCCTGACCCAACGCTCATTCAGAGATCCAGAATGATTGCAGGACTCACAGCACAGGGGAGCTGAGGATCACTGGCTGAGAGAGTCCAAAACAACAGGGCTAACCTCCTACCATCCACACCAGTGAAGCATTAGAGCTTCCAGCCTAGGGAAATCATGAGAAAACAAGTGAATCTATCATCAGACTCCCTCCATCCAACTCTGGAAGCTACCCAAAAAAACCAAAGATGGCAAGTTGTCTAAAGGACAGTGTAAAAGCATACGCAAAAAACCCCAAAACAACATGGAGTCTCCACTTTCCAGCTATCCCAAAGAAAACAACCCAGAGAACTCAAATACAATGGAAATACAAGAAAATGACCTCAAATCCTTAGTAATGAGGATGATAATGGAGGAAACAAATAAAATTCGTATACAAATGCAGGAAGACACAGACAAACAGGTGAGAGACATAAAAGAAGCATATAGAGTGGAACTGGAAAAATTGAAGGAAAATGCAAACAACCAGATGAAAGAAATAAATAAAATGGTTCAAGCTCTGAAGACCTATAAAGAGACAATGGAAGAAACTCAGTAATATACAAACAACCAGATGAAAGAAATCACAAAATCAGTTCAAGATATGAAAATGAAAATGGAGTCAATGATAAACACACAGACAGAAGAAAAACAAGAACATGAGACCTCAGAGAAGAAGGCGAGCAGCACAGGAGTGAGTTTCTCTAACAGAATCCAAGAGATGGAAGAACAAATCTCAGGTCTAAAAGATACAATCACAGATCTTGAAGCAGCCATTAAAGAAAATGCCAAATCTGGAAAACTCCTGACACAAAACATCCAAGAAATTAAGGACACCATGAAAAGAAGAAATCTGAGGATAATAGGCATTGGAAAAAGAGAAGATATCAGACTCCAAGGCCCAGAAACTATTCTCAACAAAATCATAGAAGAAAATTTCCCCAATCTAAAGAAAGAGATGCCTATAAACATATCAGAGGCCTACAGAACACCAAATAGAATAGACCAGAAAAGAAAAACTGCCCGTCACATAATAATCAAAACACAAAACATACAGAACAAAGAAAAAATATTAAAAGCTGCAAGGGAAAAGGGCCAAATAACATTTAATGGTAAACCTATCAGAATTACACCCGACTTCTCAGCAGAGAGCATAAAAGCCAGAAGGGCCTGGACAGAGAACCTGCAAACCCTAAGAGACCACAGATGCCAGGCCAGACTACTTTACCTAGCAAAACTATCAATAACCATTGATGGAGAAAACAAAATATTCCATGACAAAAACAAATTCAAACAGTACCTATCCACAAAGTCAGCTTTACAGAAGATACTAGAAGGAAAACTCCATCCCATCCCAAAGGGTCAAGCTACAACCAAAATTATTCATGAAATAGATAACTATACCATGGCAAAAACACAACTACACAAACACTCGACTGGAAACAACATCAAAATTAAGACTCTTAACAGTCACTGGACATTAATATCTGTCAACATCAATGGTCTCAATTCTCCAATAAAAAGACACAGACTAACTGAATGGGTGCATAAACAAGATCCAACATTCTTCTGCATTCAAGAAACACATCTCATCCATAACGACAGGCATTACCTCAGGGTAAAAGGTTGGAAAAAAATATTCCAAGCAAATGGTCACAAGAGGCAAGCCGGCGTAGCCATTTTAATATCGAACAAAATAGACTTTCAACCAAAATTAATCAAAAGGGATGAGGAAGGACACTTCATACTCATCAAAGGTAAAGTCAACCAAGATGACATCACAATTCTGAACATCTATGCTCCTAATACAAGGGCACCCACATTTGTAAAAGATCTGCTAGAAAGGCTTAAACCACACATCGATCACCACACAATAATAGTGAGAGACTTCAGCACCCCACTCTCACTGAAGGATAAGTCATTGAAACAGAAACTAAGCCGAGAAATAACATCATTAACCAATGCCGTGGGTCAAATGGATCTAACAGATATCTATAGAACCTTTCACCCAAACAAGAAAGAATATACCTTTTTCTCTGCACCCCATGGACCCTTCTCCAAAATTGATCACATCGTAGGTCACAAAGCAAGCCTCAACAGATACAAGAGAATAGAAATAATACCTTGTATCCTATCAGATCACCATGGTCTTATGCTGCAATTCAACAACAGCAGAAATAATAAAAAGCCTACACGTACGTGGAAACTAAACTACTCTCTGCTAAATGACACCTGCGTCAGGGAAGAAATAAAGAAAGAAATCAAGGAGTTTCTGAAATTCAATGAAAATGAAGGAACAACATACCCAAATTTGTGGGATACTTTGAAAGCAGTGCTAAGAGGAAAATTCATAGCATGAAGTGCTTTTAAAAAGAAATTGGAAACATTGCACATAAGCATCTTAACGACACAACTGGAAGCCCTAGAAAAAAAAAAAAAAGAAGCAGAAACACCCAAAAGGAGTAGACGTCTGGAAATAATCAAACTCAGGGGTGAAATTAACAAATTAGAAACTAAGAAAACAGTCCAAAGAATCAACAAAACCAAGAGCTGGTTCTTTTAGAAAATCAACAAGATAGACAGACCGTTAGCCAAACTAACTAAAAGGCAGAGAGACAGTATTGAAATCAACAAAATCAGAAATGAAAAGGAAGACATAACAACAGACACTGAAGAAATACAAAGACTCATAAGACCCTACTTGGAAGGCACAAAATTTGAAATCTCAGGGAAATGGACATTTTCTTGATCAATTTCACTTGCCAAAGCTGAGTGAAGAACAGATAAGCTAAATAGTCCCATTTCCCCTACAGAAATAGAAGCAATCTTTGATAGTCTCCCAACCAAAAAAAGCCCAGGGCCAGATGGTTTCAGTGCAGAATTCTACCAGACCTTCAAGGGCGAGCTAATACCGATACTCTTCAAGCTACTCCAAAAGGTAGAAATGGATGGAAAATTACCAAATTCATTCTATGAGGCCATAGTCTCATTGATACCTAACCCTCACAAAGACTCAACAAAGAAAGAGAATTTCAGACCAATTTCTCTTATGAACATCGATGCAAAAATACTAAATAAAATACTTGCAAAACGAATACAAGAACACATCAAAGATATCATTCATCATGACCAAGTAGGCTTCATTCCAGGCATGCAGGGATGGGTTAATATATGGAAATCCATCAATGTAATCCACCATATAAACAAACTGAAAGAGAAGAACCACATGATCATCTCTTTAGGTGCAGAGAAAGCATTTGATAAAATCCAACACCAATTCATGTTTAAAGTTTTAGAGAGATCGGGGATACAAGGCACTTTCTTCAACACAATAAAGGCTATATACAGCAAGCCAATAGGCAAAATCAAAGTAAATGGTGAGATACTCAAGGAAATTCCTCTAAAATCGGGAACAAGGCAAGACTGCCCACTCTCTCCATATCTCTTCAATATAGTACTCGAAGTTCTAGCTAGAGCAATAAGACAACAAAAGGAGATCAAGGGTATCCAAATGGGAAAGGAGGAAGTCAAATTATCCCTATTTACAGATGATATGATAGTGTACATAAGTGACCCTCAAAATTCCACCAGAGAACTCCTAAAGCTGATAAACACCTTCAGCAAATTGGCTGGATACAAAATTAACTCAAAAAAGTCTGTAGCCTTCCTATACACAAATGACAAGCTTGCAGAGGAAGAAATTAGGAAAACCACACCCTTCACATTAGCAAGTGAAGGACTTGTTTGAAAAAACTTTCAAAACTCTGAAGAAAGAGATTGAAGATGACATGAGAAGATGGCATGATCTTCCTTGCTCATGGATTGGGAGAATTAACATAGTAAAAATGGCCATCCTACCAAAAGCAATCTACAGATTCAATGCAATCCCTATCAAAATACCTACACAAGTTTTTAAAGACATTGAAAGTTCAATTCTGAACTTCATATAGAAAAACAAAAAACCCAGAATAGCTAATACAATCCTTCACAATAAAAGGTGCTCCGGAGGATTCTCCATACCTGATCTCAAACTGTACTATAAAGCAATAGTAATTAAAACAGCATGGTACTGGCACAGCAACAGGCTGGTTGATCAGTGGAATCGAATCGAAGACCCAGATATGAATCCACACACATATGGTCACTTGATTTTTGAAAAAGAAGCCAAATCCATTCAATGGAAAAAGGATAGCATCTTTAAGAAATGGTGCTGGTCTAACTGGAGGTCTATGTGTAAAAAAATGCAACTGTACCCATATTTGTCACCTTGCACAAAACTCAAATCCAAATGGATTAAAGACCTCAACATAAAACCAGAGACACTAAGTCACTTAGAAGAAAAAGTGGGGAAGAGCCTGGAACATATTGGCACAGGAGACAACTTCCTGAACAGAACACCAACAGCCCAGGCCTTAAGGTCAACAATTAATAAATGGGACCTCATGAGGCTGAGAAGCTTCTGTAAGGCAGGAGACACTGTCAAGAGAACAAAGCGACAGCCTTCAGACTGGGAAAAGATCTTCACCAACCCTACATCTGACAAAGGTCTAATATCCAAAATATATAAAGAACTCAAGAAATTAAAACACCACCAAACCAAATAACTCAATTGAGAAATGGGGCTTGGAACTAAACGGTGAATTCTCAACAGAGAAATATCAAATGGCTGAGAAACACTTAAAGAAGCTCAACCTCCTTAGTCATCAGGGAAATGCAAATCAAAACAACTCTGAGATTCCATCTTACACCCATCAGAATGGCTAAGATCAAAATTCAAGCGACACCACATGCTGGCGAGGATGTGGGGAGAGAGGAACACTCCATTGTTGGTGGGAATGCAAACTAGTACAGCCACTTTGGGAATCTATCTGGTGCTATCTCAGAAAAATGGGAATAGGGCTTCCTGAAGACCCAGCTATTCCACTCCTTGGAATATACCCAGAAGATGGCTCCAGCACACAACAAGAAAATTTGCTCAACCATGTTCATAGCAGCCTTATTCATAATAGCCAGAACATGGAAACAGCCTACGTGTCCATCAGTAGAAGAATGGATAAAGAAACTGTGGTAGATATACACTATGGAATACTACTCAGCTATTAAAAACAAGGAATTCCCGAAATTTGTGGATAAATGGATTGAGCTAGAAATGATCATAATGAGTGAGTTAACCCAGAAGCAGAAAGAATCAAAAGGTATATACTCACTTATATCTGCATACTAGCCCAAGGGGCATGTCCCACGAAAGACTTCACTTACCAGGAAACTGGGACAGAGGGGAGGACATCCTATTGGGACTCTAGATGAGAGAAGCATGGGAGAATAGCAAAGTAGAAGGATCCAGAGGATCCTAGAAACCTACAAGTAGAACATTATGATAGGCAGATTTGGCCCAGGGGTCCCACTCAAACTAAGGCACCAGCCATGCACAATACTGGCAGTAAACTTTAAACCCCTACCCAGATCTAGCCAATGGTCAGAACATTCTCTACAGTTGAGTGGAGAGTGGGATATGACTTTCTCACGTACTCTGGTTCCTCACATTTGACCATGTCCCCTGGAGGGGGAGACCTGGTGGCACTCAGAGGAAGGACAGCAGGTTACAAAGAAGAGACTTGATACCCTATGAGCATATACAGGGGGAGGTAATCCCCCTCAGGAAACAGTCATAGGGGAGGGGAATAATGGGAAAATGGGAGGGAGGGAAGAATGGGAGGATACAAGGGATGGGATAAATATTGAGATGTAACAAGAATAAATTAATAAAAAAAATCCTTTCATCAAATTGGCATGTATCCAAGATTATGTGACATTTTATTAATGATTGATATGGGAGTCTTCACAGCACTGTGGGAGTGTCATATCTGGGCAGGTGGTTCTGGAAGGTATAAGAAAGGTAGCTGAATAAGAGCCTGAAGATCCAGTAAGCAGTATTCCTTCATGGAGGAGTCAAGACAGGAGCTCAAAGCCTTGTGAAAATTTCCCCATCTATGTTGTGTGTGAACTGGTGTGTCCATTATGTAGGTCCTGATCAGCAACTACATTGTTAGGATTTCATGTGTACTAACTCTTTCATGTTAAAATTACACTATCTCACAGCACCAGTCTTGCATTCTGTCTCTTACAATATTTCCACACATACTCTTCTATGATATTCTCTGGACCTTATCTGTAGAGGTTGTATTGTAGATGTACCATTTGAGACTGAGTAGCACACAGTCACCTATTCTATGTATTTCTATAGTTGTAGACCTCTGTAGCAGTGTCTGTCTATTATAAAAAGAAGCTTCTTTAGGTAAGACCTTCATTTTGGGTGGGTATATGGGTATTTAGAATATAATTACAAATCATACTGGCTTAGGACCCCTCTAGGGTCCGTGACTTCTTCAACCATGGGTAGTTGGCTGAACTTATGTTAGCAGACATGAATTATTTCCTAGTGAATGGGCCTTGAGCTCAATTAGATAGATGCTTGTTACTCCCAAGATAAAACTGCTATTATTTTTGTCATTGAGGATAAAGCTAGGCTAGTCATTGTTGTATAAAGGCTTTAGAGCTGAGTAGGCCTACTGATTACTTTTCTCACTTGGCAGCTTGCTTATGTTACTATGAGAGGTAGTCCACAGGAAGGACAGCTACAGATCAGTTTCAGTTTGAATCCTGTAAGTCCTGTGTTGGAAGTGTGTAGTGCTTATCTCTGAGATCTGGGAGGCAACTAAGGGCAGTAACAATCGCCTGTGTTGTTTGTGAAGTTTCTTGGGCTCCCTTGACCAACAACCCAGGAGAGGTTTCTTATGCCTGACACTGGGGTTTTTGTTAATCTATATATATATAGTCTTAGGAAAAGTATTGTCACACCATGTGGCATAAATCCACTTAAATTATATATACATAATCCAAATAAATAGTATTTCTGCTCTCATGAAACAGCACACGCACACACACACACACACACACACACACACACACACACATGCACTTTTCTGTTGTGATAAAATGTCATGACCAGAAGTAAAGTATAGAAGGGAAGAGCATTTTGCCTTATGAACCCAGAAGGATAAGAATTCGTTATGGCAGCAGTGAGGTCACAATCTTTCAATGACTGTCTTCTGTGTTGTGCTTTTTTTCAGCAAGGCTGAGCCACCTTCCCATACAGTGCTACTAACTGGGGACCAGATGTTCAAATTCTTAAATTCATGAGAGGAAATTTTTTATTCAAATTTTATAATATACGTACACATTATATAAACACACATACATACATACATATGTATGTTTAGCTTTAGTCCTTAGATAATAAAGCATAGTTGATATTAATATAATTATTACCAGTGGTATATTTGTATTTCAGTAAGAACTATATCATAGGATTGCATAACATTATATATTCTAATACTGTAAACATTTGTCCACATAATTTAGCAAAAGATCTATTAATAAAATAGCATATGCAAATGCATTTTCATCTTGTACATATATGTCAAGTTTCATGATTCCACTAAGCACAAGAATAACTTTGGGGAAATATTCTTTCTGCACTTACAAGATTTTAAAAAAATTCTCTTAATATTTATACAATAATATCCCCTGGCAATTTATTGGTGTTTTGTAGATGTCTTGCATATATTTTAACAAATTCAAGTACCATCTATGTATTTTTCTATTACCTGTGTTTGTCTCTGCTATCACCAACTTACTATATATCAGTAATAGAAAATAAAGATATCTGGTATTATAGGATGTGCTGTGTTGTTAGGATTTAGTAGTAAAATATCAAGAATAATTGAATTGGTCTGGAAATCAGCTATCCATTGTTAATCACTGTATAGAAGTAATTGTAGCCAATTTTACAACTGATCTATAGGATATATGGATTTTTTTCTAACAACTGACTTAAACATTTTCATCTATAAGTATTCTAAGAAGAGGTTTAACAACAATAATTAAAATAGCAATAAAAAACCCACATAGGAATAAAAAACCTAAAGCAACATAAATAAATGTGTGACCAGAATATTCTGGCATCACTCTCTATGGGGCCCTGTGGTTGCAGTGCAAACATTTATTTTTTCAGTTTGACATTAATGTTTAACAGGAGAATAAAAAGGAAGATATTTCAGGAAATATACATGGGGAATCTAAATTTCAACATAGCCAGGATAGAGTTGTCTATGAGTTGAGGGCAGAGGGTGAAAGAACATGAAGTTGGGTGGGTAGAAAAGTGTGAAGAACCTAGGAGTAGTGGGGAGAAGATAAGAATATGAAAAAGTATATTGTATAGAAATGAGATATTTTTTAAATTTATTGTTTTGATTTGTTTTTTCTTTTTTATTATAATTTATTCAGATCACATCCCAATTGTTATCCCCTCACTTGTATCTTTCCATTCCCACCCTCCCTCCCTCTTTTGGCCTATTCCCCTCCCTTAGGCCTTTGACAGAAGCAGACCTCCTCCCCCACCACATGACCACAGCATATCAGGTCTCATCTGTACAGCCTGAGTCCTCTTCTTCTCTGTGCCGCTGTGCCACAAGGGGAAGTGATCAATTTAGGGACACCAGAGTTCATTTCAGAGGCAATCCCCACTCCCCCCACAACAGTGGAGAATGAGCTATCAATTGGCTAGATCTGAACAGGGAGTGTAGGTTTACTGCATGCACTGTCCTTGGTGGCACAATAGTTTATGCAGGTCCCCCTGGGTTCAGATCCACCAGCCTTGATGGTCTCCTTGTGAGTCTCCTGAACCCTCTGAGACCTTCCATGCCCGCATTCTTCCATCCCACTCTCACCTGGAGTCCATCAGTGAGTCCCAGTATCTGCCCTGATCCCCTAATCAGTGGAGACCCTCAGAGGATATCTATGTTAGGCTAATATTCACTTATAAGTGAGTATATACCATATATGTCCTGGGTTACCTCACCCAGGATGAGCGTTTCTAGTTCTATCCATTTGCTTGCCTAGTTTTTATAGCTGTGTAGTATTCCATTGTGTAAATGCACTACAGTTACTTTATCCATCTTTGGTTGAGGGACATATAGGTTGTTTCCAGATTCTGGCTATAACAAATAAGACTACTATGAACACAGTTGAGCAAATGTTCTTGTATAGTGGAACATCTTTCAGGTATATGCCCCGGAGTGGTATAGCAAGGTCTTTCGGTAGCACTATTCCCAATTTTCTGAGAAAGCACCAGATTGATTTCCAAAGTGGTTGTACAATTTGTATTTACCTGATGACTAAGGACATTGAGTATTTATTTAAGTGTTTCTCAGTCATTGTATGTCCCTCTGTTGAGAATTTGCTATTTAGCTCTGAACCCCATTTCTTAATTGAATTATTTGGTGTTTAATTTCTTGATTTTTAAAATATATTTTGGATATTAGCCCTTTGTCAGATGTAGAGTTGGTGAAGATCTTTTCCCAGCCTGTAGCCTGCTCTTTTGTTCTGTTGATGGTGTCCTTTACCTGACAGAAGCTTTTCAGTTTCATGAGGTCCCATTTATTAATTTTTGATGTTAGGGCACGAGCTGTTGGTGTTCTGTTCAGGAAGTCGTCTCCTGTGCCAATGAGTTCAAGGCTATTCCCCACTTTATCTTCTAACACATTTAGTGTGTACGGTTTTATGTTGAGGTTTTTAATCCACTTGAACTTTAGTTTTGTGCATGGTGATAAATATAGATCTACTTGCATTTTTCTGCATGTAGACATCCAGTTAGACCAGCACCATTTCTTGAAGATGCTACCTTTTTCCCAATTAATTGCTTTGTCTTCTTTGTCAAAAATCAAGTGTCCACAGGTGTGTGGATTTATTTCTGGGTCAACCAGCCTATTTCTATGCCAGCACCATGCCATTTTAATTACTGCTGCTCTATACTGCCACTTGAGATTAGGGATGGAGATTCATCTGGAAGATCTTTTATTGTGAAGGATTGTTTTAGCTATTCTGGTTTTTTTTGTTTTTTGATATGAAGTTGAGAATTGATCTTTCTAGGTCTGTAAAGAATTGTGTAGGTATTTGGATAGGGACTGCATTGAATCTGTAGATTGCTTTTGGTAAAATGGCCATTTTTACTATGTTGATTTTCCTTACCCATGAGCGTAGGCGGTCTTTCCATCTTCTGATATATACTTCAATTTCCTTTTTCAGAGACTTGAAATTTTTCATATAAATCTTTCACTTGCTTGGTTAGAGTTATACCAAGATACTTTATATTATCTGTGGCTTTTGTGAATGGTGTAGTTCCCCTAATTTCTTTCTCATTCTCATTTATGTACATATGATTTAAGTGGTATTTGGGAGTAGATGGATGCTGAGGTGACTTTCCATCTCTTTACATCTTGTTTCTCCTATCACTAGCATATATTTTATTGACTAAATAATATAATATGTGGTTAAAATAGCATTTTCTCAAATATATATTAATTATGTTTTTATTTTTCATAGTTAAAATGTGCAGTGTCTTAAAATATGAGCCATAATCTGCATTACAAGAGCAGATATTGCATAATGTATTTTAGGAAATATGAATTTGAGTCATATGAGTAAAAATACAGGCAGACAATATCATTATGAAATAAATACCAAAACTTCAAGCCACATAGCAGAAATAAAGAATGAGCACTATCACAATACCCAGTGTCTTTCTTCCTATGCTTTTCATCATATCATTTTTTATTTTCCCATTTTTTATGTGTGTGTCATGTGCACGCATGTGATTTTGGGGTGTGAAACTGCATAAGTGTTTGTACATTCATGTGAAAGCCTGGCATTGGTATCAGGAGTCACCCTTGATCGTTCTTTCACAATACTTATTGATTCTGGAGCTCTCAGCCAAACTTACAGTATGGCTAATATTGCTAGTCAGATTGCTCTGTTACAGGCAGGCTGGCTTCCATGCCTATCTACCTATCTACCTGTCTGCCTATCTTCCATTAACTTGGCTTCTGGGGATCTAAACTACTATCTTTAATCTCAGATAGCAAATAATTCCAGAACTGAGACATCTCCCTTACCCCTTTGCCCTGTGATAAGCAATTCTCATTTTTATCATTTACTTAGTCTTTAAACCATAAATACTGACAGAAAATGAAGAAACTTTGTAAAAAATAGTGAGAAAATATCCTATTTAGGCTTTTGGTTTTGTTTTTCAAGACAAGGTTTCTTTGTGTAGCCTTGGCTGTTCTGGGGCTCCCTACATAGACCAGGCTGGCCTGGAAGTCACAGAGATTCTGCTGTCTCTCCCTCTTGAGTGCTAGGATTAAAGGTATGTGCCACCACTGCCAGGCCAAGAAGTTATCCCTATATTCTTAAAAAAAAAAACATAGGCATTATATTTAAGAACACCATATTGTGCTCTATCTATTAAAATGACACATTTAGCCCATTTAGTCAATCTGTTTCATCAACAAACCCAAAGACCATTATTTCAATACATAGTCTATTTTAGGTGTTTTTCTCTCTAAACTTTATTCAATATATAAAATTACTTATTAATTTTGAAAACACAATAAAGAGATTGGCATATTTTCAAGAGTAGCCAAAAGAAAGATTAGTTCTTTACATCATTACACTACATGAATATAGATATTACCCTTGACTTCTCAAAGCCTATGAGAGATTTCAGAAAATAACAGCATGTTTATGTGTGTTGGGTATGTGGAAGTTGAACATGGATGGAGATATATGTAAATGGATTTTCAACCATATCTTTCTCTTTTATCCTACAGTTAGGCAACAATTATATGCAATGCACCTTAGAAAAACAAACACTTGGAGATGTATTCTATAGGAAAAATTAAACAGATTCTCCTTTGAAAAATAACATGTGTAACTTAAGAGTTGAAATATGTGACTCAAATTGTTGATATTTAAAGAAGTAATGATTATTGACTAGGTTTTATTAAGTCATTGAGCTCCAAGAAAATTTGTATCACACAAGAGCCAACCATTCCTCTGTGAGGATAATGTCTTTCTCAAAAAAGTATCTAGAGACATTGTTAGCTTACATACTTAGGCATGGTGGAATGAATATTCATGTGCTTACCTCCTGGATAGTCTTAATAAGTATTAGACATTAAAATTAATAGTGTGGCATATAATAGCCTGACATCATTTTTTTTTGTTTTGTCAAGGCATAGAAGTGAAAAGTTCTCACATTAAAAGTCAGGTATTCTAGAATCCATATAAACATAACAATTTCATCAGAATCAGCTATATGTTTTATAAAAATATATCTTAGTATTTGGAATATATGATACAGATCATTTGTAATTTATTTTAGTAAGGAACTACAAACCCTTAGAGGAGTGAACAAAGTCTATAGTGCATATAAGTGGGTAGAAATTTTTATATGAAATGAAGATGTATGATATAACATTAATATGTGTTTTAAAGTAGATATAGAAAAAAGTGTACTGAGAATAACACAAATGTGATTTGATATTATTGACAAAACTAGGTTTAAATGGAAGAAAATCTTTAATTAAATCTTATTGATGTGAAACCTGAATATTTTGTAGGCTGAAAATTATACCTACTGTATTTTAGAATGTGTGAGTCATCTCGCCTAGTTTCTAGTAAAGTGAACCCACTCAAATGTATTTTTCCATAGTCTGTACAAATTCTTACTTCTGAGATTTCATGAAGCTAATCACATACCTCAAAGGAAATTATTTTTCTCTTGCCTTTTCCTATGTTGTAGCTACATTGTCATCCCTTCTATACTTTCATCTTCATATGATTAAAAAATATAATATTTATAACTTCTAGGGGGATCAAAACTGGTTTTATAGTCTAGTATTTGCTCACAAAGATTAGTTATTTTTCTGACATAGTAGGAGGCCTTTTGTTTTATTATTATTACTATTATTATTATTATTATTATTATTATTATTAATTATTCAGTTATTTTGACTTTTAAAAATTTCTGCTTTTTTTGTCTCTTTAAAAATTTTCTGTCCTTTTTTTTTTGTTCTACTCTTTAGAGTTAAATGTCTCAACTTCCACAAAGATGGTTTCTTCCTAGTTGTCATTAAGATATTTTCTTTATTTGATAAGGTATAAACTCCTGAAAACAGGGAATAAGAGTAAGGGGAGAGTTGCTTACTTCTATTATCTATTTCTTTCTGTGTAATTGAGGAGCCAGAGAGGTATTGGAAGCTGGTAGCTGAATTAAAGAAAAATACTATAGAATTTAAAGGACTTTTGCCTGACTTTAGATGAATGCCAGCTATGAATTTTCTTACAAATTATTTTAAATTCTGGTCATAAGTAATCATTGAAAACTAAATTTCAAAAAGCACTCAAGCATATCCTTTGACATTTTTCAAATCTTTTGGGGGATACCGTCTTCTACATTAAATGTCTAGGAACGTTTCTCTGAAAGGTCAGATGAGTTAAGATTCTTACCTAATCGATCCATACACATTGACATTTGTTTTTGAATTTGAACAGATGTTCAAGGTGGACTTTAGTTCACTGACATATTTAACTAATTGATCTTTTTAACTGACTCACATGTGAGAAATGTTCTCTTTCTCCTAGCACAGAAAATCCAAACCACACCCAAAAGGCCTCATATCTTTGGTTCTGTTCCAAAATTAAAACAAGACACTTGCCAAGCCTCCCAAGCTTCTAACTTGCCAGTCAATGAAAACTTTTAAACAAAAGAATACCCTTAAAATATTTATGGTGTACAATGTGGTAGCATATTTTATTTATAATTTAATTTATGTCAGTAAGAATATAAGCACAATTCTACAATCAGGATCCTGGTAATGATAGAAGGGCCCTCCTAACTGTTTCTGGACACATTGCAAATGTACTGAGGTAC
Organism: Acomys russatus; assembly: GCF_903995435.1. NCBI lineage: Eukaryota > Metazoa > Chordata > Mammalia > Rodentia > Muridae > Acomys > Acomys russatus. The sequence goes on along the minus strand of NC_067156.1, from coordinate 74,775,890 downwards.
CACTTTTATTGATGCTTGGCCTGATGTAAATATTGCAGCTAGAAACACAATATTACACATCTGAAGAATATTCTCCCCTAAACCTGAAAAACCTCGAACCTATCAATCAAGCTCAGGGGATAGTGCAATACCTATATTCACACAGATGATCCTGGTTAAAATTGGTGGGTCTTAAAACAAAATCAATGACAGTATCAATAAACATACATCAGAGCTGTGGCAGAAGACTTGTAAGGAACAGAGAGAGCAATAGAGGGAGAGTTTAGAGAGAGAGTGTGATAATGATCATAATGTGAATCATATGTGTATACATGAAACTGTCAATAAATGATCTCTATACAAGATTTTTAAAATTTAGTTATTCACTTTACATCTCAATCGTAGCCCCCTCCTTCCTCTCCCTCATATCCCATTCCTCGGTTCCTCTCTCATACCCCTATACTCCCTCCCCTGCCTCTCAGAAAAGAGAAGACCCCCAAAACCCACCCCAGCACTTCGAGTCTCATCAGGACTGTATACTTCCTCTTTCACAATGTTCTGTCAAGGCAGCCACACCAGGATGAGACGATCAAAAGACATAGGGTTCAAGTCTCTTCTTGGTAGCCTACTATCCTTCCTCTGAGTGCCACCAGGCCTCCCCATCCAGGGGATGTGGTCAAATATGAGGCACCAGAGTTCATGTGAAAGTCAGTCCCCACTCTCCACTCAACTGTGGAGAATGTCCTGTCCATTGGCTAGATCTGGGTAGGGGTTCGAAGTTTACTGTATGTATTGTCCTTGGCTGGTGCCATAGTTTGAGCAGGACCCCTCGGCCCAGATCTGCCCATTTGCTTTTTGTTTTTTTTAAAATAAATATCTATTTATTATTATGTATACACTACTCTGCCAGAAGAGGGCACCAGGTCCCATCGTAGATGGTTGTAAGCCACCATGTGGTTGCTGGCAATTGAACTCATGACCTCTGGAAGAGCAGTCAGTGCTCTTAACCGCTGAGCCTTCTCTCCAGCCCCCTTGCTTTTTGTTCTTAATGTCACCATTTCTTGATTTTTTTTCAGTTACTACAGGGATACTTAAGTAATTCTGGGTATTCATTTGCTTTTAGCATTTTTTCTTTTAGTTTTCTATATAATTTAGACATACCACCTAAATCTATTTGTTTGCCCACAGTTTTTAACATGTATTTTATCAGTGAATTTATTTCTTTCAAATTGTAAAACTGGTTTAGATAAGCTAAAATAAAGACAAAAATTTATTCTGTGGTATAATTTATTAAGCTAAAATAACTCAATTTAAATAAGCATGCTAAAGAGTATAGCAATGTATAAGACACTTAAGATGGTAAGATCACACATTGATAACTAAGGATGCAATTTCCCATCAGAAAGACTCTATAATTTTGTAAGATATAAAAACTTTATTCATAGTAGTATAGCCTATAGAGGCCCCCAGTAAGAAGGGCCTGGGGCAGTTTCACAGTAAGGGAAACTGTTGGCATGTTAAGACTTAATTAAGAAAGAAATCATGTTTCTAGGCATGAAATAAGGCCAGGCAGGAGGTGTGGTGGCATTCAGCCACATAGTGTGTCTCCACAGGAAGAAGCACTATGTCGGTGTGGTGGCGTTCAGCCGCATAGTGTGTCTCCACAGGAAGAAGCACTATGTCGGTGTGGTGGCATTCAGCCGCATAGTGTGTCTCCACAGGAAGAAGCACTATGTCTTATTCCAATTACCATATATCATAAAAAGGCTTAACACTACAGTGAAAATGCAGAAGCATATAAAATGAGCTTGTTTAACTTTATAGAGACACAGTTTTATTCATCATTAATGTGACTTGGAATTTAGTTAATTATACAAATGAAGAAAAAGAAAAAAGTCATAAATTCAGTCTGTCTATGAAGTGCTGAATCCAAAAGTAATTAAAAGTCTAAACTGGAAAGTAAGGAAAGCATTGCCAACGAGACAGATGTTATCCTTGAACTCCCTTTTCTCTGATTTGGGAAAGCATCCTCATGCTTACCAAATAATAGAATATAAAACAATCATGTGTATAGTCTTTACAAATAATGGAGTCAAGTATGCACACCAAGTAATGTGCATAAAATACAAGCAAATATTCAAAGCTTGTATATATAGTCAAAATATGAGGCACATATTTTCAACTATTTCACCAGTATCTTTGAATGACAAGCAGCAATATTACATAACATTACCCTGCACACTAGAACAAAGAATAATGATCTATGTGTCTGTAGATGCTATGACAAAACCCATTGCTTTGTATATTAAACTAAATTTTTCATAAAATTAAAGGCATCAATAGTACTAACTCACTCTACTCAGTTTTGTTTCCATAAGCATCAAAGTTTAAAAATATATTTGAAAAACATGGCATAGTATAAATTACATGGCCTTTGTGTCCAAAGATATCTGAATTTGAATTCACAAATCTTCTTAGCTATGACAATGGATAAGTGTGCTTAGACACTTAACCAAGTAGAAAAATAAATAGCCCTTAGAAACTTTTTAGTAATCAATGGCTATTATGACTCCTTAATGTTTTTATTTTATGGATTCCTATTTAAACTTACATTTCTTAAAAATTTATTAGGAGATCAATATAATAAGTAATAAAAGATTCATTGTGATACCAAGCATTTATTCCAACAACAAATCCATATTTGTACATATAGGATGCAATAAAAGTTTATTAGTGGTTTTAGTTGCCAAGAACGTGGAGATGCACAGCATGTAGGAAATGTAGCCTATGCCTTGTTCCACTTGGATGCTGAGTGGTGGCACCTTAATCATCCTACTGAAGTCATTCTAGAACCTGAGTACTGGAAGACATATGATAGTTTTCTCCTTAGTAGTACTTTTCCATTCTAGATTTTGTTGACAGTTATTTTCTGTTAATCTTCTTACAGCTGTAAATATGAGGATATTGAGTATAAAAATCATCTATTCAGAAGGACAATCTTTGGCATTTAGCATGACCTTTCTTTACTGGCATCAACTTGTATCCGTTTCATAATCTATGGTTTGCTTTCCTTCCAGAGAAAATCTTATTAAAATAATTATCAGTTTTTGGTATAGATTCAACATTTTTAAAAAAAATGTGATTTGGTTCTGTAGTCATAGTCCATGGATAATTAATACTGAAAGTCCTCTTTACAATCTGGTCATTCTAAGGCAAACCTTTTATAAAACTTTCCAGAAAATACCATGTTGTTTTATTTGGAAAATCTCCAAGGATCTTTTGGATGTATTTAGAGCCTAGCTAAGATGAGCCTGCTTAAGGGGACAGCAACACGACTCATCATGGCCCTAAATTTGATGACCCAAGTTTGATCTCCAGGACCTATATGGTTAGGTAGTTCTTATCTGACTTCCACATGTACGCATGTTGCCTGGTGGGTCATACAGGCAAATGTACACACACACACACACACACACACACACACACACACACACGCACGCACACGCACACGCACACGCATGCATGCACACAAACACAGCCTATTTTAACTTCAGTCTCTATTTCTGTTAGGAGCAGGGTATAAGGAGGAAAGAAATGAAGTACATGGCTGTGTTTTCTGAAGGAGCTCAGTATTATCAGGTGAATGTGACACACTCTCTTTTTCTTATTCTTTTTTAAAAATATTTTTTATCTTTTACATACACATTTATATTATTACACATACATACAATAAACTGCCTACAGCAAGAAGAACCACAACACAATCAGGAATTATATAAATGTTGCATTCTTAGTGTTAGGGCTATTTGTATTTGACAGCCTTGAAGAAAACATCTTTCCTATCTTGGTGTGTCTAAAATTCTAAATGTAAATCAATATCTAGCATATCTCATCATTATCAACTTAAAACATCTATCTAGACCTAAAAATATCTTAACTCCTAAACAACTAAGCTTAATTGTAAAACTAAACTATCTGGTCTTCAGCTCCATCAAAGAGTTGAAAGGAATAAAATTAATTACCTGAGTATACCGGGAGTGCAGGTTAGTGACTTTCCAAATGAGAAGCTGACAGAGACAGTTTGCTACCTGAATAGTCACCCAAAACTCTCTATAATGTTGGAGCATCCTCTTCAGCCTTCTGGCCCAATATATCTGACAGACGTATTTGTGAGGTACGACTTCTTGGGGACTGCCCTGTCTTGGAAGAGTTTGGCCATCGACTCTGCCTGCATCTAAGCTTGCCCTTAGGTTCAACAGAAAGATATGATTCTACAGAAAGATAAGGTAAAATAGTTAGATAATGTCTTCAAAAACCTCAGAGACATACTGAATATGGAATTTAAAAATGTTTTTAAAATTATTTTAAATATTCACTGACAACGAGACAGGTTAACTCTCGGAAACACCCAGTCTACCTCAAAAAGGATGATGAGCATCAAAGAACCTCCTTATGGAGATGACTTCAAATGTGGCAAACAAGCCACTGGGTGAAATGTTCTCATTTCTCTATTTTATTTTACTTCAAGAAATAGGGAAATCAACTTTAAATTCCCAGCATTTTGGCTGGAAGTCTAATGACAGTGGAACTGAGAGTAAAGACTAAAAGTGGGATGGGTTGGGGGGAGGTAAAGGACTAAAGTTAGAAAACTGAATTGTTCCTGGGACATAGGCAAACACTACTGATGAGTTTTCCTTCCCATTTAGACTCAAAATTCTGTAATTCAGGCTGAAAGCTTCAAAAACTAACTACAGCAGGACCAGGCTTATACCTGGCGAGAGGGATTGAACCTGCAGCTAACTGAAGAAGATAGACCTGCTTTTGATTTCTGAAGCAAAAATTGAGTTTATTTTAGTTTTTTTGAGGCAAGAACTTATTATATAGTCTAGTGTGGCTTGGAACTCAGCATCCTCTTGTTTCAACCTCCAAATGCTTGGTTTACAGAATGTGCTACCTCTGTCAGCTAACTGTTCTTACTAGTATTCCTGTAGATAAACAACTCACAATAGTTACATCCCAACATCTTTATGATACAGAAATTTATTTCAAATATTCAATTATTGGACATAGACTTTTTTTTAGATATTACCTATCTATTAAATACAATAGATTTATAAAAACAAGAGAACAATTAAAAACTCATTCTGAGGGATAGCTCACTGATTTATAGCTGACCATTCCTCATTTACCTTGCATATGAGACTGATACAATCAATACCAATAAATGAATAATGAAAATGGGAGTTTGATTCCATTTTTGTTCATAGAGAAGATGACATTGATTTTCTGAAGATAAAAATGCAAGAGACAAGACATATCATCTAAATAGCTGCAGATCTTAGCTAACAAAGTTTCCATTTAATGAAAAATTGAAAATGGTTGCTATAAAGAAACAATCTTCATTTATCCACCCAAATCAATGAGAGTTCAGGTGAAAGACAGAAAGCACAACAGAAGTTTGAATAAGGAAAATTTTAATATAAAGGACATTTTGATAGCCAAAGGTAGTTATCTAATGAAAGAAGAAAAAAATAGCACTCCAATGCTAAACAGTGATGGCAGCAGGAGAAATTCACAGAAAATTTACACTGTGGTGACTGTCATTAGTATACTGAGAAACTTAATGTTGCTGTTGGTATAGATGTGCCCTGTGGTTCTTATGCCCTGCTTGGGAGCACTGCTGAGCAGTGACGGGTATATGGCTTTGCTGATCAATGAGCTGATCTGTTACAGTCTATTAGGAGATGAGGTCGAAGGAAATAGGGCCTTGTAGGGTAATCTTTGAAGTCTACATTTTTTTCTCTAACCCTTTCGTGGTTCTCTTAGCTTCCAGACAAACAAGTGAGGAAATTTGCCATACCACAGCTTTCTATTACATTTTTTTTTTCTCTAACCCTTTCGTGGTTCTCTTAGCTTCCAGACAAACAAGTGAGGAAATTTGCCATACCACAGCCTTCTACCATTCCACTCTGCCCCTACAAGTGAAAACAAGACAGTTAGCTGTTTGAGGACTGAAACGTCTTCAAACATGACTAATGATCATCTTGTGTTCCTTGAGGTGGTTTATTCTATAATTTTGTAAATGCAATTTCACACTGAATGAAATAATCCTAGGTCAGAAGACAATGTGATTGCTATGATAGAATATCACATATTGGAGGATATGAATGAGGACCACCCAGTACCTTGGAGATCACTAAGAAATCCTCCTTACTACTTGTGAAGGAGCAGAGAAAAAAAATAAACTGGATAGAAAAGGAGGAATGCTCTGATCCTGACTATCCCAGGTACTATTGGGAGAAGAGTCTTGCCAGGAGTAACCAGGCCAAGGGAAAATGGTAGAAGTATAGGCATAGGATAGAAAAATTGAAAACAGAAAAGAGACTTTGTGGCTAGGGAGGAATAAAAAACTCCTAACTGACAAACTGTGACAAAAGTAAGTTGATCTACATGAGAACAATGATTTAGAGTATTATTGTCTCTTCTTTCTTGATGATTGGCAAAGTGTTACATTGCTCTATATCAGTTTAGTCATAACCCATTATACCTTCTGCTGTACTTTTCTACATGATATATAAAATCAAACACAAAACTTCAAAAATATTTCCTGTAATTGAAGGCTCAATATTATAGCACACTCATCCCAGTGACTATGGAAGAATCAACCAACCAATTAGTGATTATGGTACCATGGCACTTCCACCAAAGGGATGTTGCTGCTATCATGGCACTTATACAACGAGGATTGTGACAATTTGAAAGAGAAATGTCCTCCATAAATTCAGACATTTGAACACTTGTTTCCCAGTTGGCAGTGTATTTGAGGAGGTTTAGGCGATACCACCTACCGGGACACAGGATTTAAGAATTGATAATCTTATGTATAGGGGGTGTCTAGGTTCTGTCTATGCAAACTCTTTGGTTAGTGGTTCGGTCTCTGTGAGGCCCCATGGGCCCAGGTTAGATCACTCTGTAGGTCGCCTTGTGATGTCCTTAACCCCTCTGGCTCCCTCTATCCTTTCTCCCATTCTTCCACAGCACTACTTGAGCAGGCTGCATTGCTTGGCCTTAGGTCTCTGCATCTGTCTTCATCAGCTGACAGATGAAGCTTCTCAGAAGACTGATATGCTAGACTTCTGTCTGCAAGCATAGTAGAGTATCATTAACAGTGACAGTGGTCTGCCTCTTACTGTGAAGTGGATCTCAAGCTGGGCCAGTCACTGGTTTGCCATTCTCTCAATCTCTGTTCAATCTTCACAATCTTCAAGCTTCTTGTAGACAATACACATTTTTGGTGAAAGGTTTTACGTGTGGGTTGGTGTTCCCTTCCTACCACCAGGAGTTCTACCTGCTTACAGGAGTTGTTGACTTTATGCTTCTTAACACCCATTGCTTGGAGTTTCAGAGATGCCGTCTCCCATTTCTGTTCTCTCTCCCAGTTCTTCTCCTCACCAGCCCTTCTCTTCTATTCACCCACTGAAACCCACTCCCATTATCCTCCCCCACCCCATCTCCCTCAGTCCCCTGCTCCCCCACCCATCTACTGCAGATATCTGTTGTATTTCCTGTTCTAAGTGAGATTCAAGCATCTTCCCTTGGGCTCTCCTTGGCTTCTTTAAGTCTGTGGATTGTAGTATGGTTATTCTGTACTATTGGCTAAAATCTGCTTATAAGTGAGTACATACCAACTATATCTTTCTGGGTCTGGGTTACCTCCTATACATATGTAGCAAATGTGCACCTTGGTCATCATGTGGGTCCCCTAACAGTAGGAGTAGGGGCTGTCTGAATCTGTGACCTACTGCTGGGTTACTTTCCTCTAGCTGGGCTGCCTTGTCATTCTGTGGTGGAAGAGGATGTGTTTAGTCCTGCAGTGACTTGAGATACCAATTGGGGGCCTTTCCTTCTCTGGGAGGAAAAGAGGGAATGGGAGTTGAGGAGGGGGGCGACTAAGAGGAGAGGAAAGAAAGTACTGGCATCTGGATTAAAGTGATTAAATAAATAAATGGGGGAATAACCTTTCTATCAAATTTGCCTGCAGCATAATCTGATGAATAAATGTTTCTTAAATAGTAAATTTGTAAGTGCAAAAAACCAAAAATGGATGTCCCAGTAAATGCTTAAGGAAAAAAAAAATCATCTTAACCGACTTCCAGTTCTCTCTCTCTGCTTCCTACTAGTGTTTGAACATGTGACTCTCCACTTCCTGGCCATGCAACTACATCTGTGTGTGCTTGCTGATATACCTCACTTCTAGGATGGACGCTGTTCTTCTGAAACCTAAGCACAAACAAAATCTTCTATATGTTGTCTTGTTCTATTACCACAACAGAACAACTAACACAGAGATGTTATTATCATCGTGGGACTTACCATAGAGATGGTAATAAGTTTCCTCAAGCCCAATGTGTTCTAAATAATTGAAATTATAGAATTATAGCTATTCTATTTGCCACTACATTTTCTACTTCTTTAAGAGATGTTTTTTGCTTTATTGTTTTATAATAAAATCAATCAGTAATACAAATAAGAAGATAGTATAAAATGCTCGAGCAAAGAGTAAAGGGCTAATTATGTAGGCTCCCTGATGGCCAGGTTCATATTAACCAAAAAATTATAAAGGGATGTAATGTTGGATCATTATCTGGTTATTTTTTAAATTTAATTTTTTGTTTAGTTAATTTATTCAGATTACAACTCAATTGTTATCCCATCACTTGTATCCTCCTGTTCCTCCCTCCCTCCCTCTTTCACCCTATTCCCCTCCCCTAAGTCTATAACCAAGGGGGACCTCCTCCCTCACTATATGGTCTTAGGCTATTAACTCTCATCTTGGTAGCCTGCTTATTATTTCTTTGAGTGCCACCAGGCCTCCCCACCAAGGGGAGGTGGTCAAATATGGGCACCAGAGTTCATGTCAAAGTCAGTTCCCACACTCCACATAACTGTAGAATGTCCTGTCCATTGGCTAGATCAGAGTAGGGATTCAATGTTTACTACTTGTATTGTCCTTGGTTAGTGTAATAGTTTGAGCTGACCCCCTGGGCCCTGATCCACTTGTCACGATGTTCTTCTTGTAGGTTTCTAGGACCCTCTGAATCCTTCTATTTCCCCATCTCCTATATTTCTCTTACTTAGAGTCACAGGGGAATGTCCTCACATCTATCCCAATCTCCTGGTAAATGAAGACTTTCATGGAACATGCCTTTTGGGCTAGTGCCCAATTATAAGTGAGTATATACCATGTGAGTCTTTTTGCTTCTGGGTTAACTCACTCAGTATGATCATTTCTAGTTATCTGTTTATTTTTTCTTCTTAATACAAAAATAAAATAGTTCCTACTTCAATCCAACACATAATTTAATAAATGATATTATGTTTAAGTAACATTTTTCTGTGGTGAGATGACATTAATTATACAATATTTGGTCCTCTGGAGGTAGCATCTGGAAAATTGAGTGCTTGTGCTCCTTTATTTTATTAACTCAAGTGCCATATACTATGGGAAAGAGAAATAGCCACAAAACTGCTTCTGTTGCAGAAGATTTACTAAATTTTCTGTGAGCAGAAATTAGCTTTTAAGAATTTATATTCTTATGGCAGTTTAAGGATAATTACATTTTCCTATCATTTTTAAAATTCTATTAAGTATTATTCACATTTATTACACACATGAGACAGACAGACAGACAGACAGACACACACACACACACACACACACAGAACCTTATGAACACTTATTACTTGATGTGGGATTTTCAGCAGGCCAGTTTTCTTCTTCACTCTGGGAAAATTAAAACATTCAGTAAAGAGTAGTAGACCATGACCAAAATATTATCTCTAGTGCTTATCAATTCTTTTGGGGAGGTTACTTTAATACAGGCTGTCAACTGAACTCTCAAATAAAGTAGTCTTACTGATAAGAAGAAATCAGAGGATATTCTACTACCAGGGTGGGACTTTTTTATTATTGATTTATTCAGATTACATCTCAATTGTTATCCCCTTACTTGTCTCCTCCTGTTCTTCCCTTCCTCTGATTTTCACCCTATTCTTCTCCCCTAGGTCTGTGACAGAAGCGGACCTCCTCCCCCACAGGGTGGGACTTTTAATTTCTTTCTATGTCTTAATCTCTGGCAAAATGCCAGAAACTGTGAATTACAGCATCCTTTCCTTAACAGCTAATATACACTTAGAAGTGAGTACATATAATTTTTGTCTTTCTGAGTCTAGGACTGTATCCTGGATAATGGATATACCTGAAGAGGTATATCCTGGAGGTGGGTGTGGAAGGGAACCTCAGGTATCAGGTAGGGGACAGGGACAAAGGGATAAAGGTAAAAGAATATGGGGAAAGACAACTTGAATTGGGGAGTATTTATGGGGCTATGTGGAAACCTAATGCAGTGGAAACTTCCTGTAACCTATGAGGATGACCCTGTAAAGGACTCCTTGTAATAGAGGAGATGGAGTCTGAACCGGTTATCTTTTGTAACCAGGCAAGGATTCCAGTGGTGTGACTGGAACACCAACCCAGCCACAAAACATTCGATCTACAACTTGTCCTGACTGAAAAATGTGCTGTGACTCAGAACTTGTGAGAGTGGCCAGCCAATGACTGGTCTAACTTGAGGCCAACACCATGAGAGGGAACCCCATGCCAAACACTACCTGGATGGCTAGGAACCAGAAGCTGAATAGCCCAGAGTCAAACATGGACTCTGGTCTGAATTAGGTCCTCTACATGTTTGTTTAGCTTGAGGTTTTTGTGTCACTCATAACAGTAGGAGTTATGGTTTCTTTGACTGTTTGCTTGTTCTTAGGACACTTTTCTCCTACTGCATTGCCTTATCCAGTATTGATATAAGGGTTTATGCCTAGTCTTATGGTGTGTTCACTGATGGTTTGCTTTTCGTAAAGGGAAAGGAAAAGCAGTAGATCCTGGGGTGGCAGGTGCTGTAAGAAGTGGAGGGAGAGGAGGCTGATATTGAGGTATATTTTATGAGAGAAGAATAAAATAAACAAGAATGCATCAAGTATTATAAGCTATTCAACATCAACAACAACCAACAACAACAACAATAATAATTAAGGTGGTAATGATGATAATCAGGAAAACAGAGGAGAGTGTGTATACTTAATCTTTCATTTTTAGTGGCCACTGAATAATGAAGCCAAAATAAGACTTGTTTTATAGTAAAGAGCTCCCATCAGGACCATGGCAAACCATTCATTAGAGTACTCGTGTCTGTGACACTGAAGGAGATGACATGTCTTCTTCTTCAGGATAGGTAGCTCAGGCCATTTAGAAGAAGAAAGAGGCTACTTTTCTAGAGAGATGTGACTCTGAAATTGTATGGCTCTGTTTCTATGGAGTCTATGCTTAGTCAGAAAGATCAGGAAATATGGATGGGACAGGGGTATTTTATACAAATCACTATTCTCAAGTAATTGCCATATAGGTTTAAATATCTAGCATTGATAGATTCCCTCATAGTTATGATTATAAATTCCTACCCTTTGAAGTCTTCTGCCCACATGCATCAGCATGTAATGTGTCTAAAAAACTTACAATAGGCACTTACTTTGTCCTAATGTTTTGCAGAGGTAACGTATGTTGTCATATTTAATATTCCAATTTATACAAACATTTATTTTTCCCTAGCACTAATGGAAACACTGTTGTTAACATATGTTAGTTAGCATGCATAAGACTACATAAAAATTAATTATCAGACTGCAGAAAATATGTTCCCTATAAAAATCCTCTATGGAATCTTGGACAGTGAGCAGGTTTTACTTACAACCTTTGTTTTCTGTTCACAACCCAGTCTTATTAAATACTTTTAATTTTAAAAATACATCTTTCTTTCCAATTAGTATTTAAAAAGTATATCTTGAAAGGAAAATATCTGCTATTTATTTCTTATTTTATACTAAGTGTTATATTGTGCAGAAAAGTCTATGTCAAATATTCCACATTCTCTCTTACCTGTGGTTCTTAGCTCAAGATCTTCAAATATGAATATATAACCTTAAGATACCAAAGAAACTAGGGAAATATAAAGAAACCACAATGGGGGATAGCTAGAGGGAAAACGAGAAGGATACAGGTGATATGGAGTAGAAATAAAAAAATAGATGGGAAAGGCTGTTTAATTGGGGGAGGAGAAAGGAAAGTCAACATATTAGGAGAATAGAAGAGGAACAAGTAACACTAAAGATGTTTGTCTTGTTTAGGATTTCTATTGTTGCCTCAAAACACCATGACCTAGAAGCAAGTAGGGGAGGAAAGGGTTTATTTGCTTTAGGCTTCCACATTACTGTTTATCACGGAAGGAAGTCAGGACAGGAACTCTAACAAGGTCAGGATCCTGGAGGCAGGAACTGATGCAGAGTCCATGGAGGGGTACTGATTTGCTTTTCATGGCTTGCTCACTCTGTTTTCTTTCATTTTTTAAGATGTATTTATTTATTTTGTGTATATGAGTGCTCTGTTTTCGTGGGCACCAGAAAAGAGAATCAAATTCCATTACAGATGTGAGCCACCATGTGGTTGCCAGGACCTCTGGAAGAGCAGCCCGTGATCTCAACCACTGAGCCATGTCTTCAGCCCCATTCTCTTTCCTTATAGAAACCAGGGCCACCAGCCCAGGGAGTACAAAAACCCCACCAACCTAATATTAGGGACGAGATAACTGATCCTTTCAAGTTTTCACCGGTTGACTCTCCAGAGGTTGAAGGTAAATCCCGGTGGTCGAAGGCAACGCACACCTCCGATGCAGGACACAGATGTTTCAGATAATTCACATTCAATCTGACCTGAAAAACTTCCTACCTCAGGACTAATTTCATAGGACCAGAAGGAGGTATGAAAACTGCCAAGGGAGGGAGTAATGGATTTAGTCCTACTTTACTGTAAGCTGAGAAACTCTCGAGTGAGTGTGCAAAGATTAAATACAGTCCTAAGAGAATTTGTGCTGTTGACTTGGGCATGACCATGTCAAAAACCAATGCCTCAAACCTATGGAAATTTGGTAAAGTTTTCTCTTGAGGTGTGCTTCAGAAGATACAAATCCTTCCTCTTGTCTGAATGTGCATATTTACATGCAATTAGAAGTGTTTGTGAATTATTGGCCAATATGTGCAAAAACTTGCAACTGCAACTTCCTGCTCCTCCACAGAGACCTCTTACATACACTAGTTAAAACTTCCCCTGTGCATACATAATGCAATTGCTGAGGTTATAGGTAGTTGAGTGGCTGATGTCCTTCATCAGAGCAAGCACAACCCACCAGACTCCAGGTTTTCTCTAGTGTAACTCAGGGTTACACTAACAGTTCCTTATTCCTTTGCCACCCCAATTAGGTTTCCAGGGTCAAGCTTTGCACTACTCACCTGTAATGTCTATTAACCACTATGACCCTGAAGGCACAATAGTACTAATATCTTTGGTGGTAACTAACTGCTGTCCAGTTGGACTTCAGAGCAGCTAAACAAGAGGGAAAACACACCTGGTGCTTGAAACCCAGCCAACCACCCAGGGCTATTATGATCGTAGTGACAGGGTTTTCAGCAAAAGGGCATATTAGCAATCTGGAGAAGAGGAATATCATAAACTCAAACCATACAACAAATCTCACACAAGAGATTTATAGGGGGAGAAACAAAGAACGGCGGCTGCCTCTGAAAGGGAACAGAGGTAGCAGAGGGCTGGGTAAAGAGAACAGGCTTTATAGGGTTTTTGGAGTGTGTGCAGTGAGCTAGAGGAAAAGTGCTGGAGTATTGTTTGCCTGTTAACCCTGAGTCAGGAGGGAGGAAAATTTCAAGTCCCAGGTTCCAGGCCAGATGCAGAGTAATTTCTACTGGCCTGTGTCACCCTACATGTAGATCTTAGATGATAAGATCTTAACTGCTGCTTTACTAGACCAGTATAATTCGCAACTGCATTCTAAAACTTTTTTTCGTACCCCAAGTTAATCTGAGCACTCACTCCTCATCAAGGAAGTTTCTTTTTGTAACAGATGGAGACCATTTGTTGTTTTGTATGTTCCTCTGAATTGCTACATTCCCTTCAAACTGAATTTTTTTTCTCCGGGAAAGGGATCTTAGGAGTCTCTGTGGTAAACAGGAGGTAAACAAAGAGCCACAAGTCCAGGAGAACAAAATCTAGAAAGATTCTTGCAAGTCCTACCAACAGAATATGTGTATCTACACACACACACACACACACACACACACACACACACACACACACACACACACACACTTCCCAGACAACCCTAACTCCCCAGACAAGTGTAGTGTGTGTGTGTGTGTGTGTGTGTGTGTGTGTGTGTGTGTGTGTGTGTGTGTGTGTGTGTGTGTGTATAAAAGGATGTTGATTCTGATGAGACAAATTACAAGAAAGAGAGATGTTTGGACTAGTTGACTGAAAGTTGCAGAGCTCCAAAGTTGCAGTTTTCATGAGTTATCACCCATAAGTGGCTCAGCTTCCTGATAATAGGGCTGCTTCTTACTTATCCTTATTCCTTGTAAATTACTCCTTATCAATACTTGTATTAGTAACTATGAAACAAAAACTATGAACAAAACCTTAATGTTTCATTAAATTGGACTTCAGTAAAATTGTTACTTGGGTCTGTCCTGGGCTCCCTTACTGGAGGGATTTAAGGTGTGTATGTTTTACCTGCAGGAAAAGTCTGTCATAAAACACCATTACAGAAAACTATAGCTTGCCAAAATGCAGGGATCCAATAATAATGTAATATGTAGCATCACATATACAGCACAACCTCTTTACCTCAGAATGATTGTAAGAGCCAGAGGACTAAGAAATCTGCTGTGATATATTGTCTCTTAGAAATGAGGATCACATGATACCTCAATAATTGGTTGCATAAATAAGACTTGAATGATAACATGTTCAATAGTCATGTTAACTTGGAAGGGAAAATTTTTAGAGAGCTTTACCCCTAGACAAAGAACTATAGGCAACTAAAGAGGAGAGGAGAATTAGTCTTTCCCTGGTATCAGCTCATTAATTAGTTATCCAACACCCAGTAGTCAACCCTGAAAATAAACACACACACACACACACACACACACCCCTACACCCACACCTGGAGACAGCAGCCTTTATTTATGTATTTGTGTGTGTGTGTGTGTGTAACAATAATAATCAAAGAAAAAGTGGACATGACTCTGAAATGGAGAGATATGGGAAAAATTCAAAGAAAGGAACATAGAAAAGTTTGGAGGAAGGAAAGCAATGGTGTAAAAAATGTCATTATAGTTTAGGGAAGAAAAATCCCTTGAAATAAGCTGGGCTTTGTTTTTGTCTTTAAGCATTCAAGTATTTTTGGATAACTTGTCCTCCTTGGTTTCTTCTCATTCTGAAGTTTCACTATATTTTCACTCAAGTAGTCTTATATAAGTGTTTTTTTTTCCCTGCATAATCCCCAGATAGTAAAGACCAAGGTATCGACATGGGATTTGGATGAGTATATACAGTTTTTATTCAGTAAGAGAAGTGGAGCTATTTACTTAGCTAATAAAATAAGAGATAAAAACTGGCAACATTTACATTTAGGTATTCTAATTAACATTCTATCCAATATATCCTCTAAACTCAGTCATCGTCAAGTGTATCTATACACTAGACAACTCTTTCTTGAAATGAACTTGTTTCTCTCATTTAACATATTTTTTAAAAAGTATAATCATTCTTCCACTGAATTTAAATTGTGATAATAACTCTAGTACACTACATGTATATATAACCTTCAGTACTGAACAAGACATCTTTAGTTTCAATACTTTAAGATACTATACAAATCAGTTAATAGTTAATATTGACATCCTGTAACGACATGTATTTTCCTGGTTATTCAAGAATATCTCCATGTGAAGAAATTCAAAATTAAATCGTGTCCTTGCTTTACATGGATAAAATGGACTATTCACTTCACAAATATTGCTAAATGTCCGCTACCTTTGTGTTCCTACATTTTATTTTGAGACTTTAGAATCATTAATGTAGAAACACAGGAGCTTTATAGTAAGCAATAACTCAAGGGAAGGACTGAGGGTTCTAGTGTTAGGGTCTAAGTGAGCTGCTAAAAAAAGACCCCAGAGTCAGGCAGTACTCAAAAACAAAGAGCATTTATTCTGCAGAGATTTCCAGCATGCAGGAGTCACCACCTTCACAAAATGGTGACCCCAAAGTGAGCACCCAGGCTCAATTTATAGACAGTCAGAGGGTCTTGTGATGACTTTTAAATTGATTTGTTAGAAGTAAGTCTGAGTATATGAGGGGATTCAGGAATGGCTGCTTGTTTGGGGACTCTTCCTCATTACTGGGGATTTTGTTGAGTCGTTGAGGTTTAGCTTCTACTCAGGAGATGACCTTTAATTTGATTGGTTAGGGACAGCTGTGCTCTTTCCTGGGAATAGCAAGGCCATAAAGTAATATAAACATAGTTTCTGGTCAATCTGACCTGTAAGCTGAGTGGCTGCCCACAAGCTGTGGCGTTTCCAGGGACTGTTTTCCTGAATTCTGAGAAACAGAAACTCAGTCCTAGTTAGGCAAAGTGGAGAACTAAAGCCTGTCATGGAGTCGGGCTAGATTATAAAAATTTGTCCTCCTCACTAGGAAAAGCTAAGTAAAAAAATAGAACATATATATTTATACATTAGTTTCTCTGGAAAGTGTAGGTTTGGGGAAAGCTGAAAGAAAGGGGAAGTAAATTTAGCCTAGTCAACCATTAGATATGATGGTTTAATGAGGAGCTAACAATATATAGAGAGAAGTGCAGATGAAATGCTTTCCCTATAGACACATGAACCATTAGAAGTTTGGGAAGATGAGCCAAATATTTTGAAAAAAAAATCTAAGTTTATATAACATGTCTTAATAGAAGAATACAGAATAAGTCTCTGCAGGTGTTATAGAATAACACAAAAGAAATGAGAGGTATAACATAAATATTCTGTATTTCTAGGAACCTTCTCAGAGGCATCTTACAGATATTGAGGAACTACTTTGTGGAAAAAAAGTTAGGATAAAATTGGTGTCTGAGAAATCTTCTGCTCAGTGCCACATCCTGTCAGTTCACCAGCACAGCTGACATGTGAGCCTTCTACAGCAAACAGTATAGATAAGTCCCAGCTCAGACTGCCACAATTCATTTTTCCTAACTTCATACTAAATTCCGATCTCTAACATGGTAAACATAGCCAGGGGTGTTGTGCCTCCTTCTCCTACTGTGTGCAGTGTGGGGAGTTGAGCTGGAACCTCTGATCTGGATCGGATCTTGTTATAAAGCTACAGGTTTGGTTCTTCCCTCTCATGATCAGCCCTGGCAGCATTCCAATGACAAGCATCTATCTCCAAGTTTCAACTCTAACTCCTGGGTCTCTTCTGTCTTTTCATGTTGCTCTTCTCTTTTCCTCACTTCTTCTGTATCACAGTACTAGTTTGCCCCTCCTTCATCCTACCAACTTTTCAAAAAATACTAGCAGGTGAACTTTCTGAAATTGTCTTTAATCTAGCATTGAATATATACTACTGTAACTCTGTATTTACAGTTTTCTTATTTTCCTTAATGTACTTTTATTTATCAATGTCTCCTATCAAAACTGTGGAGAGCTTTAAAAACCAAGTTGTGCTATCTATCTTGCTATTCTCAATGACAAGTAGAATTCCTGCCATAAATTTATTTTCATACAAAATTACATATTTTTGTACAAAATTTTATGAATTGATAGTAAATGTAAGTGAATAATCTTTCAAGTTTTTCTTTAGTAATGTCAAATTTTTCTCAGAAGTCTACACATTATATATAACTATTTGACATGGCAATGATTTCTTTAACTTAATAAAGATGTGTTATAAGGCAATATTATCATTCATTTAATAATTTTAATATTTTTATATTTCTTAAGATCACAAACTCTCCAGGAACCAAACAATAAATACAAACCCAAGTCTTGAATGCTTTTGTTGCACTGCCAGATATCTGTGCCTACACTGGATTGATATAATTCCAATTCTACTACTATCAAAATGTAGAAGTGATTCCTGGAATTCTCCTGCGTCTAATATTTTGTCTGAAATTGAAACAGAATAGTATGCAAGCACATGATTTAAGATGGATGATATGAGTTCAGGCACAATTTTCTGATTTGTAGTGGAATACTCTAGGACAACAGAATTATCCTGGCAAAATGTCTCAATGTGACATAAGAAAAAGAAAATCTACTTATTAATTTGTCCTTTTTTGTGTCTCATTTTATCATGTTAGTACGATGTAGACAATAATTTTGTTTTTAACCTTTACTATAAGCAAATATTGACTGTTCTGACAATTTATAGTCATAGAATAGTCATATTAAATAGCATTTCTAAGACATTTTCATGATTAGAGCAAACAGTATTGATTAATTTTTAAAAAGTGCTTTTTAAAGATCTATTTTACCGTGTGTGCTGTGTGATGTGGTGTGTGTGTGTGTGTTTATGCATATGAGTGAGAGTACCTTCAGAGACCAGAGGAGGGTGTCTAATAACAGGAATTGCAGTTACAGACAATATTGAGTTCACCTGACATGGGTACTGGGAAATAAACTCAGGTCCTCTGCAAGAGGAAAATGTACTCTTCGCCATTAGCCCATCTTACCAGCCCTTGTTGCAACTCTTTGATGACTTTATGCACTTTGCTTACTCTGTATGATAGAGATTGAAAGAAACACAGGACACCCTGGAGATATGGAACAATTTTAGTTGGCATGCTCTGAAAATGAAAAGATTCTTGCTATTATGAGCAGTATAGTTTTGCCTCACCAAATGACCCTATTTAAATGTAGCATGAGAGATAGAATATGAAGTGGAGCTCATATGACTTATAACTGCATTTCTAATTAAGCTGCAGGGAGCCATTAAGCATGCCCATACTCTGTTTGCAGTGCCTCTTTATAGACAATTCTGTGGGGGAAAGTTGATAGTTTTATCTCCTTTATAATTGTAGGGTGTTTAGTAGAATTTCCAAGTTCAAACAATTCCTTTCTTTTATAGTCATGAGATTATTACTTAGAGAAATTCGCAAAGCTTCATGGATTTCTCCCAAGAACAGGAACTCCCTCTTTATAATCCTATGAATGATGGATGCTGTTTGTGATGAAAACACTTTACTCATTTTGAAAATCTCATGATTGCCTGGATTTTAAATAAAGATACATATTCAATCACTGTTTACAGTCACGTCAATGAATTACTGGTGCACATCAATCGTTAGTTTGTCATTTTTCCAATATGTTATTCTTAGTTTGTCATAAAATGTATTGACAAACCTGTAAGCTTTTGAAATAATTCTTACCTTGAAGCATACTGTATGCATATGGAGTTTTCATAAATGATAAGCTATATATTTTTCATGGAAGAAACAGCATAGAGTTGATTTCAAATAAGGCAGATGTGTTTCTGTCTTATTTCATGTTTCTTCATGAATATCCAAATGGGGAAAAATCTCATTAGCTACAACTCTTCCTAAAAGAGCTGTTTTTGCTACATTTATTTTTTTGTTTTAATTATGAAGTTCTGTAAAAATAATGACACATTCGGATTAAAGTGGCAGCCGACTAAAGGGCACATTTCACCACTTCTTTCTGGCATTTTTCCACTTATTTTCTCTTTCCTCATCATATTCTCATCCACCTTTATGTAGCATGATGAGCAAATTCAGTTCTTTCTCTTTGTCATTTTACGTACACATTTTATACATGGATATGTCTATAAATAGTAATCATATAAAGATTATGCCGTCACCTGAAATTTTCCATATATGTTCTTCAATCATTTGAAATTTAGCATTTGTTAATTATTTTTGATATAAAACATTTTATTCACTTAATTTGGATGTCTCCTTTTTAAACGTAGTAAATAGTTTATTTATCAAAGAAAGTCTAGATGATTTTTACACATAGCTTCTTAGTAATAATTCTAATTAGCGATCTTTGTGCAGTTCAAAAACACATGGACTTCCTTAGACAGATGTCATCACTCTCTGTTTCTAAATACAATGACCAACAACAATGCATATTGACAATTCAGTCTTTATATTCCATTAAAAATAAATACATTAAAAAGATTTAATTCTTATTATTAAGAGATAGTGACATTTTTGCAATCTAATTGGAAAGTACTGTACTCTGGTTATTTTTTCAGTAAATTGCCCTTTTTTGCATCCTAAACAAATAAGAGGCAGTGAGGTCTTCTGCACAGTAATTGACCCAGCCTGCAATCTGGCTAATAATAATTTCATTGCCATTATAATATCAGTGCTCCTAATACTGGTCTGTAACATGCAGCGCTTAGAGGATCTGCTTCACTGGCACAGTTCATGTGTGAGAAAAGAAAACATGGAAAAAGAAAATTCCATTTCTAACTGAATACTATATATATATATTTTTAAGAAGCAACCATCTGGGTCTTTCTCTGGATGTGTGAAGAAGTTTAAATTGTAAGAGACCTATTGTTGTTATAGAGAAAAATAAAGTCCTAGTCCTTCCATTTTACCAATAAAGACACTGGGGCCAGATGCTGTGGTGAAAGCCTACCAGTTCAGAGAGGCAAAGAAAGCACCCAGTTGACTTTACTACTCAGCTCATGTCCCAGATGGAAAAAGCCAAAAGCCAGAAGCCAAAAACCCCTTGTTCTTTTCCATGCTGTCTTAAATACTCTTCAATGCAAAGTCCTTCTTTCCTGCTTAATGTCTCTCAGCTGGTTTTGCTTCTTAACCTAGGGTTGACTTTATTTAGTTCTTGGATTAAAGGCCTGTGCTACGCAAAACTAAACCCACAAGTACTTGTTTACAGTAAACAGAAATCTCTTGGGTAAAAGGTCTGTGTCAGGGCTCAGCCACTCCACAACTAGAAACGGGTTTTTACAGTTCACAATCTTGGGTTAATAATGGGATGAAATATTCTGCAACAACCCATGGAAGTTAAATTTAATATTTAGAATAAGTCGTGTTGGAAGCTAAAATATTTAAAAATATAAAACTTAAGTGATTATAAAATTAAATACTTATGAGTTGTTAAAATATATCTTTATATCTTTGGTCATCATATGAGTTACCTAATCAACCACATATGGAAACTACTTTAAAATAATTACATGTTATCAATATGTACAGGGAACATTTTCTTGACATTATTTTCTAAACAATATAGCAATTCTTATGCAGCATTCACATTGCACCATGTGTTGCTAGTAATTTAGAAATGATTTTAAGTATATGTAAGGATATGTGTAGGCTACATGAGAATTTAAATATACAATACACTGTAAGAGAACTGGTCTTTTCTATTTTAGTATCTATGGGTGGCCCTGAAAAAAATTCTCACAAGTATCATAGGACAGCTTGATACTAAAACTGTGATCAATTTAAACATTTTCTTCTCTTTTTTGGTGTTCTGGGAAAGAATACTCGAATGCCTTCCTATCAGTATTTATTTGCTTATTTCACTGATAATATAGATGTGAGTTAACTATATGTACGAATGAGGCTAGGCTACAGTGACCAACTCCTTGGTCCAACAGTGTAGATATTGTAGTGAAGGTATTACTAAAATGTGACTAACTTGTAAATCAGTAAATATATTCAAGGGCAACAAATTACCCTAGAAAACGTTTGTAGACCTGACCTATTCAGGGAAAGGACTTAAAAGAAAAAGTCCTGAAGTTTCCTAAGCAATAATTAGTTCTGTTTCTAGAATATAATTATGGAAACAGTGCCTAGTTTCAGTTTCGACAGCAGTGTCAAGTTCTAAGTAATTAGTTATATTTAGAGTATGCTAATCACAGAAATAACTTTAGCAACAGTATTCTAAGTTACAAAGATGCACTTGTCTCTTGACTTCATAAACACAAAATATTAAAATGTCTAAAATTGGATATTAATAATTGATTGCTCTGTAGATTACAATATAGATGCTTAGATTTTCAATTCTTTTTGGGGTTACTATCACATCATTGCTATTGAAGGCTGAAGGTTTGAAGCCTTAAACTTCATTCTTCCCACATGTTTTGTGCTGTAGTCACGTGTAACATAGCTGCATGTGATATCAGCATTATGCTACATCATGGTTTTCTTTAAACTTTACACATGATTAATTGCCTATAAAACAGCTACAATTATGTATCTAAATTTTGACCCAGATGTTCCAAAGTGTGGGTAAGAAAAACCATTTTGATGAGTGTATTCTTCTCTAGTTCTGGTGAATAACTTGTGTCATTTTTTTGTTTCACAAAATTTGGGGAAAATTTAGCCTACATGTTGTCAAATATTTTCTTATGTATTTATTACATAGGGTTTGAGTTTTTTGCTGAGATCATTTCTTAGCACGTCCATCTAAATATATTCCTGAGTAAACACAGTCTAAGGTCACAATGAAAAGGTAAGAGACATATTTTGAAGCATTAGTCTAGGAGTTTTAACCTGGAGTTGCCCACCTCTGTTAGTGGCTAGCACATATGTCACTATGTTTCATATACATAATATTCATTTTGAATTATATAATGAGCATTGCTATTGACATATTTTGAAGACTGAAACAAATTTATTATCAAGTAAATGCTTACATTTTTTAAATTTAAATTTTGCAAAAGTGGACAAGGAAAAGTCCATAAAACTTTAACCCTACATAAAGTATTACAGGCAGCTTCAGAAAGTTGAGAGTGGGAGAAATAGTCTTCCCTAGGGAAATGCACACCAACTGATTATCTAATACTTATTGGTCAGCCCTGTAAACATATACAGGTTTAACATAATTCCCACTAAAATCCCAATACAATTTTACTCAGAAATTGAAAAGACAATTTTTATTTTCATATGGAAACACAATAATAAACTCAAGATAGCTAAAATAATCATGAATAATAAAAGAAATGCTAGAGGCATCACAACTATAAGTTGAACTATAGAGCTATAGCAATACAAAACAGCACAGAATTGACCTAAAAGCAGGTATGTTCATCAGTGAAAGCAAACTGAAGATTCAGACAGAAGTTCATACACTTATGGACTCCTGATTTTTTTTTTTTTTACAAAAATACACAGTGTAAATAAGATAGCATCTTCAATAACTGATCAAACTGGATGGCTAGAAGTAGAAGAATAGGAATAGAACCATACTTATCACTCTGCACAAAACTTAACTGCAAATGAAGCAAAGGCCTTAACATAAAATATATATACACTGAATCTGATAGAAGCAAAAGTGAACACCTTGGTGCAGGAAAAGACTTTCTGAACATTAATGGAAAAATGCTCTCATGCACACACATGAGAGACAAAATTGGGGGGGGGGAAAGAAAGTGTGCAACTATAATATTCATCCTCCTCTTCTGGAATTCTGGATCACTTCAATCCTAATATTTGAAGTTTTAAATGTAGATTGTGTTTTGTTAGTATAAAAAACTAGTGCCACTATGAACATAGTTGAGGGAATGTCCTTGTTGTATGGTGGAGCATCTTTTGGTCATATTTCCAGGCATGGTATATAGCTGGGTCTTGAGGTAGAGCTCGTCCAAAGTTTCTGAGAAAAGCACAAGACTGATTTCCAAAGTGGTTGTACAAATTTGTCCTCCTACCAGCAATAGAGAAATGTCCCGCTTTCTCCACATCCTTGCCAGAATGGACTCTGTTGGTTGTTCTTTGATCATTTCCCCCTGGTTGGATGCCTCACCAGGCCACAAAGGAAGAAGATGCAGGTAGTCCTGCTGAGACTTGGTAGGTTGGGGTCAGCTGATAGAGGAGAAGGGCTCCCCTTCTCTGAGTAATAGGGGAGGGGCATCTAAGGTTTTGTGGCTGAGTTGTTGTCCCAATTCCTCATTGGAAGTCTTGCCTGATTACAGGAAATTGCCAGTTCTGACTCTATCTCCCCATTGTTAGGAGTCTAGTTAGGGTCACCCTCAGATTCCTGGGTGTCTCCATTGTCCTAGGTTTCTAGCTCATCCCAGAGATGACTCCCTAATCTAATTGTGTCTCCCAGTACATTCTCCCTCCATTCTCCCCACCACTGCCACCTCATCTCTCCTGCCTCCATCCCCACCCCATGCTTCACATCCTCTCCCTTTATTCACCACTGATGTCTAGTCTGTTTTCCCTTCTCACTGTGATTCAAGCATGCTTCCTTGGTCCCCCTTGCTATTTAGCTTCTTTATGTAGGCCCTGTTTCTTAACAATTAAACTTTATTATACAACCCAACTAGCTTACACAAGAGGGAAAAAAGAGTGAACCTTCGGGTATCCATTCCACTTGACGGGTCCTTAGGTGTCTCTGGCCTGCATGCTAGTGCAGCCTGTTTGCTGATCCACATGCGCTCAAGCCCGGTCTCAACTTGCTGTTGCTTTCTCCTCTACACCTGTCTGGGTCATGTGTGAAGGGCAGTCTCCTTCTCCCATTGAGGGTCGATAGAAAAACAATAGTCCAGGTGGAGTCCCCAGGTCTGCTTCCTGAATTCCAGGCCCAGGATGGCTCCACTCAGTCTATCACAAGGTATCCATGGGGTGCTCAAGGGTAAAGCCTGCCAAGATTGCTTTCACCTGTGACAAAGCTTACAGTC
The DNA here is from genome assembly GCF_903995435.1 of Acomys russatus. Lineage (NCBI taxonomy): Eukaryota > Metazoa > Chordata > Mammalia > Rodentia > Muridae > Acomys > Acomys russatus. Next base: position 74,751,286 of record NC_067156.1, on the reverse strand, counting down.
TTTCCCACATCTTTAGGTCTGTGGAATGTAGTATGGTTATCCTGCATTTGATGGCTAATATATGCTTATAAGTGAGTATATACCATGCATGTCTGGTTACCTCAGTCAGGATGATTTTTTTCTATTTCCATCCATTTGGCTGCAAATTTCATTATGTCATTGCTTTTAACAATCAGCATGAACTATGCTTGAGTTTTTGATCTTAGCTATTCTTGTGAGACTCCTAAAGTGGGAGCAGGGGCTGTCTCTGACTACATTGCCTGCCTTTGGATCCCTTTCTCCCAAACGGGCTGCCTTGTCTAGCCTCAGTAGAAGATGTTCCAGGTATGTACAGCTGGTTGATATCCACAGGAGGCCTCCCCTTTTCTGACAAGATAGGAGGTGATGTTGAGGTGAAAGGAAGGAACTGGGAGGAGAAGAGGAAGGGAAGCTAGGATAAGAATGTAAAGTAAATAAATAACTTAATCAATAATAATAAAAATAATTCTGAGAAGATCTTTTAAAAAAATAATTTATTATTCTGCATGCATGTACACCTACATGCCAGAAGATCACATTGTAGATGGTTGTGAGCCACCATGTGGTTGCTAGGAATTGAACTCAGGTCCTCTGGAACAGCAGTAAGTGCCCTTAACTTCTGAGCCATCTCCTCAGCCCTCCTGAGAAGATTTTTTTTCTTTTCCTGAGACAGGATCTCTCTGTATTAGCTTTGGTTGTCCTGGACTTGCTTTGTAGACCAGGCTGGCCTCGAAATCACAGCGATCCGCCTGCCTCTGCTTCCCGAGTGCTGGGATTAAAGGTGTAAGATCTTAATGAACTAAATTTAAATTTTGTTTTGTAACTTACAAAAGCCTGTTTCAGTCTTATTATTATTAGCAGATGTGTGATTGTTGTTACAAGGGACAATGATCTGCAAGTCACAGCAGTTGTAGAGATTATGGGATATCTCCTTTACATCTATTTCTCGCTTAGTAGGAATAAATACAATATTAAATTATGCTACATGATTAAAAGAGGTATGTAGAAATCGTAACTGCTTGTGAATTTTTCATATATTGATATTTCCATTTATACATAATAAATCTTATTTGTGTTGTTGTATGTTTTGTGCTATGGAAATAATATACCTCACTTCACATAGGTACAAAATGTTGGTGTTTAATGGGCTTGATAATTGACAATCTCATTCACTAGTTGTTCTTCACTTAAGTAGGAAAACAATGCAGCAATATTTCATTTGATTTGCTTTTAGTGTCTACTTTTTGAGACAGAGTCCCAGTATGGAGTTCTAGTTCAATGGTACTCAGTAGGCAGCTCAGAATGGACACACACTTGCAATTCTTTTTCCTGTGCCACTCCATTTCCTGGATTATAGGATATGCCATCATGTCTAGCTTAGTTCAGATTTTAAAGTCCAACAAAAAAGACAATTCTAAAAACTTTATTTTAATTTATTTGCCAAGTAAACAACACACTTCAGGCATATGTCATAAAACTTTCCTACCTCCTTGGTTTCAATAAAGTTCATTACAAAACTCCACAGTGGATGTACCAAAGTGCCAAGGCTTCTGACAACTATACTTCTTGAAATTCTAATTTTTAGCATCATCTCCCTACTGCTTTCCATTATTGTTGATGCAAAGATGGCTCCAATTGCTTTGAAAGGAGACTGTTTGCCACTATGTCTTCAAGAAGTTTTTATATTTAGCAATTTGGAAAATGTTCTCTTTGGCTCAGCTATTCCTAAAAGTTTGTTGGCAGAAAGTAGACTTTAATCACTGCATATTCTACTAATTAATCTTACATTTGGCAGCCTACATTAAAGCAAAACAAAGCAAACTAAGGACTTCAAGTTAGCAGGTCTTGCTGGTGAGAATAAATTTATGCATGATTTATTGTTGATTTAAAAACAAATCATTCTGATTTGTCATTATGATCCTTATCTTTCTTTGCCAAATAGTAATATTATAATAACTGGAAGTATTCCAGGGTACTAGCTAATATTTTTTTCTTTTTCATATTTTAAGGTTATATGATTTTTAAAAAATTAAATATCTATTTAGAGTATACATAATAAACTATTGAGTATATAAAAAGCTTAAATATATATGACCAGTAAATCATTTATTCAAAAAATAATGACCGTCAACTATTTCTGTAGTCACTCAAGACATTTGTGATAAAACAGAGCATTATGCTCCAGGTACACAATGCTCACTTGAGCAAGGAAGGGAAGGTTTTTCTCTAAAGCCAAACTTCCTACTGTGCCAGTGTCATCTGTGCATAGGTTGCCAAAACAGCCACACATGGCCTTATAATTAGACCATTGATGTCTTTTACTATATCTCTATATCTATCTATCTATGTATCTATGTATCTATCTATGTATCTATGTATCTATGTATCTATCTATCTATCTATCTATCTATCTATGACAGCAGAATCCTTGTCTATCAGGAGTGGCAATACAAACATAAAGGCTACCCTTAATAAGCACCTAAACAGCAAGAAAATGTTACTTGCTGAAAAATGATTTTTCTTTACAGTTGACTAAAATTTAAAATCGTTCAGCTGGAGAAGAAAAATTTAAAGTGTAAATTAACTGGATGAAAAAAGAAATATTTAAAATTGAAAGTAGATTTCACATATATATTTTATACAAAAAACTGGTAGATGCTTTCAGGCTATAATTTACTGGAAGCTGTGTTTCGTTGCTCTGAGTTGCTCTTTTCATCATTGTACTATACGAACAGCTCCGTCATGACAACTTTGTGTTTTTTACAGGCACCTGGCGTATATCCACTTTCATTGCCCTCTTAGCACAGCCCTTCTTCTGATTCCCTTCCACTTTTTACTTTTATTAACCATCATAATTCTGCTTTTGTTATTTTTGTACTTCTGATAATACTAGATGTCAAAGGAAGGGCACAACTATTATATTTTATATTTATTAGTTTGAGATTTTAAATTAAAGAATTTCCTGCAACTTTGTTATAACGACTCATTTATTCCTTCTTGCCTTTTTAATAATTTAAAAAGTATTCTCTATTATAAACTATTATCATACTCTCATATTCTTTGCAAGTGTACAAATTACTGATAATATCAGACATTCCTTAAATCATTTAATACACTGGAATAATATTCAATTATAAATGATATTAAAATAATTGAAATCATTCACAGTTTACAGAAAAAAACCATATTGAGTGAGGTAACCCGGGCCCAGAAAGACAAATACAGTATGTTTTCTCCCATTTAAGCCTCCTAACTCAAAATCTTCAAATTTGAGTATACATCCTGGAGTGATAGCAGAAACCAAGGAAGTAAATGCAACTATTGCTGGGATAGAAATATTATGGAGGCAATAGAGTGAGGAATAGCAGTGTACAAGTGATATGACCATGGAAATGGAAAGAGTGGGGCTATTTAGAGAGATGGGGCATGTAAATACAAGCTAAAAAAGATATGGAAACAATAAAGATGCCTGAAAAAGTCATAAAGTATCATACTATTAACTATATATCTAAACCTTATAAAACATATAATGCTATAAATATATATACATATATATATATAATTTAAATTATTTTTTGCAGCTGAGGTGACAATGCCCTTTCCAGGAGGCAAAGACCATATAACAAATGCCCAAATACCAGATATGAGATGCCTTCATTTGAGTTGTTGGCCACAGCTGTCCTAGGGACTCCTAAGAATTACAACTATTATGATAGTCAAGGATTTCCCCCTAGAAGTAAAAGGTAAGTCCCTACTGACTGAAGACAGTATGAACTTCAGAAACAGGGCCCAGATATACCTGAGCTGGAAAAGACCTAGATGCCATCTCTCTGAGGATTAGCTTTCATGGTAACAGAAGGCACTGTACAAGCTTCCATAGGAGGGAAGCAACCAACATTCCTACCTGTTGTGACATCATGAACCACAACAATGACCATCATGGCATAACTCTGAGGGAGCAGTAGTGCCAAATTTACTTTAGCAGTAACAAACAGCTCTCTAATTGGACTAAGACCTTCTCAACAAAGGGAGGATATGCCTGATACTGGACAACCACACAACCAATAAGTGCTAGTGAAGTCATGGATATTAGAGAAGAGGCTATAACCATTAATTTACTAAACAAGCACCATCTCTAATAACAGTACAAACATTTGTCTTTACACCTACAAATAGATATAGTTCTCACCCTCATCAAAGAAACTTCTCTTTGAAACACATAGCAACCACTATAAAAAATCACAGCCAACCAAAAGGCAGAGACAATCTATAGAAAGTACCACAGGCAACAAACGAATGCTGAAAGTAGAGCACTAGTCTTTTTCATGAACAAAAACAATGCAACAATATCAGATTATCCTCCCTGAAAATATACAAATGAGTAACATTATACAGACTTTTCAGGTTATATTTAGGCTATGTATATATGTTCATACATAAATATACATATGTATGTAACAGTAGTTAATGAAAAGAGTCAATGAGTTTGTAAAAGAGCAAGGAGTTGTATTTGGAAGTGTTTGAAGGGGATAAAGGGCAGGGAGAAATGGTGTAATTATATTAATCTCTAAAATTTAAAACAAAAGCAGTTAAAAGAAGATGAAAATAATAATAATAAGAACAACAACAAGAGCAACAAAAGAACAGGAAGGTACTTTTTTCTACATTCAGTGCATCCTAGCCTCCAAGGCAGCAGGGCTTTGCTCTCCTTAACACACCTGGCATCATCTCACAGTTGTGTATTCTTTATCCCCTTGTGTCTTTATCATAATAAAAGAAAGCTGTTTTTAAAATATATTTTATTAATTTATTCATATTACATCTAAATTGTTATCCTATCCCTTGTATCCTCCCATTCCTCCCTCCCATTTTCCCCCTACTCCCCTCCCCTATGACTGTGACTGAGGGGGACCCCCTCCCCCTGTATATGCTCATAGGGTATCAAGTCTCTTCTTGGCAACCTGCTGTCCTTTCTCTGAGTGCCACCAGGTCTCCCCCTCCAGGGGACATGGTCAAATATGGGGCACCAGAATTCTTGTGAAAGTCAGTCCCCACTCTTCACTCAACTGTGGAGAATGTCCTGTCCATTGGCTAGATCTGAGTAGGGGTTCGAATTTTATTGCACATATTGTCCTTGGCTGGTGCCATAGTTTGAGCAGGACTCCTGGGCCCAGATCAGCCCGTCATAATGTTCTTCTTGTAGGTTTCTAGGACCCTCTGAGAGTTCCAATAAGATGTCCTCCTCTCTGTCCCACTTTCCTGGTAAGTGAAGACTTTCATGGGACATGCCCCTTGGGCTAGTGTCCAGATATAAGTGAGTATATACCATCTGAGTCTTTCTTCTTCTGGGTCAACTCACTCATTATGATCATTACTAGTTCAATCCATTTGTCCACAAATTTCAAGAATTCCTTGTTTTTAAAGCTGAGTAGTAGTCCATAGTGTAAATGTACCACAGTTTCTTTATCCAAAATAAATAAATAAAATAAAATAAAGCCCTAATATCTATGTCTTTTTATGTTACAAACATCTAAATTTCACATTGAAACTAAGTATGTAGTTCCTAATTCTGTCTCCACATGTTTAACAACTAAGTATCCAAGAGGGACTGACCTTTGTTCTTCTGTTACCTTTAAATTCTTTTAGGTAGAATAAGACTGATGAACCCAGTACTTTTTTTTTTTTACATGGGTTGAAATGGACACATAAGTTCTTTGATGGACCTCCTCTGATTTATGTGTGGAAGGAAAATCTGTTCTATCAAATGCAGAGCTTTCCAAGTATTCCTTCCCAAACTGTTTAACCTCTGGCTTACTGCTGCTGTGCAGACCTAGGGGTAATAGCCAGGCCAGGTCAAGTAGCAACCTTTCTTCTGTAATAATTGAGAAGAGGCAGTACTGTCTTTTCCCCTGGCCATGCCATGAATAGCAAAGACAGCTGCTCTCAACAAGGCACAAATGAAAGGTAGCCACATGTATTCTACTAAAACAAAGCAAAAAACAAAACAAAACACAACAGCAAAAACAAAAGCCTTGCTGTTTTCGAAAATCCCACCTTTTCCACCTCTTTATTCCCCTAAGCACTCTTTAGCTTAGGTAAAGCAATATTTCAGTGTAAAGGGATAATGAATTTTCCACTGAATTATCTAAGATGGATTTAATCCAGTATTATATGGTTGCTGTCTGTGAACCTTAGGTAAATAAATTACAATTTAAGGAATTAGAATAAAATATGTCCAATACTGCTAAATTTTACTAGATGGATAAATATGCACTTTTTTGATCCAAGAAAGAAAGATCAGAAATACATGCAAAAGGCTGGCATGGTGGTACTGATTTATAATGAGAGTAACCAGAAGAGTTGGCAATAATGAGAATCAGGGGTTCAGGGTTTTTCTGGGCTACATAGTGAGTTCACAGCCAGACTTCCTAACAGAGCAAGATCCAGACCCTGTCTCAAAAGCTAAAATCTAAAGGAAGAAAAAGTGAAAAGCTGCACACACAGCTAAGTGGTGGTGCTTGTCATGCATGTGAGAAGCTGCAAAATGGAAAAAGATAACAAAATGATACATCATTTGATATACATGTAGAATTTGAATCTGTAAGGAGAATTTTGGGTTTCATCAAACATTTAGTGAAAATTCAAGGTTTCATTCTATTTTATCAAAGATGTGTATAACTAACACCCATCTCTACCTCTCCTTTGGACTGGAGAAGAAGGAAAAATGGGTTTTTATTTTGATTATTTTTCTGTCTGTTTTCTCATGACTGAAATGAAGAAAATGTTGGATACATTCAGCAGGTCTCCACAATATGCTCACATTAAATATGGACCCTTTGATTTTTGCAGTGATGGTATAACAAATAGCACAACAGAAATGAAAGTATTGCGAGGAGTATCAAAGCCACAGAGTTTACCAAAACTTCCCAGACAACTAGAAAGTTCTTATTTTTCCTAACCCATAGAAACTAAATAGACATAATCTAAAAGAACAGCATTCTTTCCATTTGCCACATGTCATGCTTATTGATTTAGTGTTAACTCATGTAAGGTAGTTCAATAATATTCACTTTCATGAGAACAGAAAAGAATTATTTGTTAAATGGAGAGGATGGTTTCTGGAAATATGATAGTCGTTTCTTTAAATTAGATTTTCTATTTGCTGAGCAGAGCTTTAATTATGTATTTTTTTAAAGCGAATAGTCAGCATTCTTCCATCCAGATTTTAAGCATAGTTCAGAGATAACAGAATGCTTATCTAATGGTAGCAAAATTTGGGACTAGATTTAAATGCAAGGTCCTTTCAGTTCATTTTGATTCAAAGGGCATTTGCTCATGCATGGAAATGTTATATTGGCCTGAACATTACAAGCCAACATTATAAATAAAATCACACAAAGGAATATGTGCTATACCTACAAATGATTACTGAATCATTTTTTATGATACTACTTAATATGTATATGCATATGTGTATCTATGTTTGTGTGTTCAGTTGTACATGTACTTGTTGGAGGTTGAATCCCTTGACTATGATTCTTATTTTTAGGTAAGGTATCTAATGTAATTTATCAGGTTAATTTATCTGTATTGCCTAATAACTGCCCCACGTATAGCTTAACTTGTTGTTGGGGTTTTTGTCTCACCCCTTCTTGATGTGGGAGGCATGCGGCTTACATGTCTATCTCCTTACCCAAACTGGTCCTTATATTGACCAACAGTACATATCTCTTATGCCATTTACCCTTTGGTGGCAAGAGTCTGTGTGTGTGTGTGTGTGTGTGTGTGTGTGTGTGTGTGTGTGTTTCACTTTTAAGGAGATTTTTAGAGTAGTTACATCATTTTTATTTTATTTTTTTTACATAAACCTAAGATTGATCTGTATCTATCTTTTAGATCAGTAAGGATATATAATCCACTGTTAAGAAAAAGTAATGTTCATAGTAAATTTAAGGAAAAATTTATCAGTTTAAATCTTTGACTGTCTCTGAAAGTAATTTATCTTATCAGCAGGGTGTCACACCCTGTTGGTCTGTAACTCAAGAGTTTCACCTATCTTTGTCTCCATTGTGTTGGGATTAAAGGCGTGTGTCACTACCACCCTGTTCAACCATTTCATCTCAATTTAGTCAAAATCTTCAGAAATCTCAAGCAAAAATCAAGCAGGGAAACAAAGTTCTAAGTCTTGGGTCAGTTGTGTTAATTTAGGCTTTAGTTAGTGAAACCCTGTCCACCATTCTTTGGAAGTTAGTTATTGCTCTCTCTTTTTGGTGGACCCTTGCCAGAAAGTGCTGACAGACACCTTGTAGCTAAGGAGCTTTGAATTGCAGCTACTATCAACTCTAAGGAGAAGAGTTCAGTTCCTTTTTCCCATTTTGTTGTCAGTATCTTAATCTCACATCTCTCTGCTCTCTGCCTGTTTCCCTGAACCTTTTTGGAGAGGGTGTGGAGAAGTGTGAGTATGACTAAACTCATTGTAAACAAATTCATAACAGTCAAAACAAAGCCAAAAAAGATCCAGGAGCCTTCGGCCATGGCGCCTTGGAAAGGAACCATAGCAGTTTTTATAAGAAAAACAGTGTAATTGATCTGGAGGTCTGGAAATCACCAAGTAGGCTATGCTGTCTAGCCATAAGGAATCAGTCATCTATTTGGCTCTGCCTCTCAGTACTAAAGATTAGAAACACACCACCAATACCAGCTTACTCTTAAAGATAGGTCCTGTGGGTTGGACTCAGGTCCACATCCCTGTGCTGGAAGGTAAGCACTTCACTAATCGAGCTGTCTTCTATTTCTCTGAATGTTGGAGCAATGAACTTTGAAGAAACTCACACTGAAGAAAGCTGGCCATGCTAATGCAAACTTTTAAGCCATTTACATTAAAGACTTACCTACAAAATCACAAAATTGTTAAGGAAATAAAAAAAGCTGATTCAGCCTAAGAAGAATGACACAAACGACTCAATACATTGAACTTATTCTCAAAGAGATGGTTGTGTATACTAGAAATAGAGACAACAAATTAAAAATGATATTTGTTCAAAGGAGAGCAGAAAAAAACCTATTTGGCTAGATGGAAATGTTAACACTGTGACACAGGGGACAGAGACATAATGGCAGGTGCATCAGAGCTATTAAAAAAAAAAAGAACAGATTGTAAAAGGTTTAGAAAAAGTAAATCAATGTGGACACATTCACACAACATGGGAGGATCAACCTGGAGACAGGAGGGAGCAAGTCCTGTGCTGAGAATGAAGCATTTCTGAAACATGAATGAAAGTGTGATGCTAAGCACATGTCTGGGAGAGAAACAGGCCAGTTGTGCAGCTGGGACTTGGCTGAGAGGACGTGAATTGCTTTATACACTGTGGTCAGAGGAATTTTCAGCAAGCTGGATGCAGGCAAAACCAATCTCCCAAGATGAAGTGTGTTGGAGACAACATAGAGTGCAAAAATGATTCAATAGAAGTATTGACACTTGATTTTCAAAAAGTGTTTGAATTTGCATATCAAGACGATACTCTAAAGAATGAACACGTCTGGGAGTGCATAGCCACTTGTGTTTGTTTCTAATTATTGATACCATATTAACAACTGGAATAGCACATTGTTAGATATAAACACAAACTGGAAGGAGGCTATGAACCCAGTCTTTAATTGGGGCACTCTTGTTGTTTCCTTTAGAGGAAACAGATATGATGTTTCCCCTGTGCTCAAAACTGCAAAATTGTATTTGTCCATAGGAGAAAAGAAAGCTCTTCATGGGGAGAGAGGAGCGGGATAGAGATAGGAACTAGAGCTCTGGTACATTAATATGTGTAACCATAGTGTAGTGCAAAGAGAACAGGTGTTTCACATATACCCTGGTTTTTCAGAAGCATGAATACTTATATAAAAATTCCATTATGTCAACACCATTGATCTCAATACAAACTCATCTATTACATCTTATCTCTTCACCTAACCTTGCCATTTTTATACTGTACATGGATTGATTTGCTTGTCCTTCTATCCACCTTCTCTACTAAAATGTTAATCTTTTCAGGCCAGTTGTCGTGCTTTGAATATTTTGAGTTTTCAGTATTTTTCTGTTTTCAGCATCTACCAGAGTTCAAATAATTCTTTTAAAAAATAGAAACAGAATAAAATATAAAAGCATGGCTAATCATGATGTAGAGATTAGGGTTAGGATACAGGTATAAATCACTAAAAGATATACCTCAATCCATCAATCCAATGTAACATATACATATATGTATATATACATATATATCAGAAAAATATTAATGCATATTAGAGATTGTTAATAATAAGAAGCCTAATGGCCTATACTCATAGACATTAGGGAATTATTTCACTTTCTAAAACATAGCTAGGGTATATTTTACCTCATGCACTTTTTCCTTAAAAGAATGCTATGTTGATTTGAATGAATGAAATGGCAATCAAGTCTTTAAAGGCTTAATACTTCCAAGAAAATTATTAGTAAACAATTTCTTAAAGACATGCCTTTATCCTCTAATTCAATGAAAACAGAGTTTTAGACAACTCATGGATTTAGTAAGTCTTCTGTTGCCCTGGTTATATGGGTAATTATGAGAATCAATGAAGAGATGAAAAAAGAGAATGGGGGATAGATTTATCTCAATAAAGACAAGAATGCCTGTCCTTGAAAAGGCAAATGAAGCATTTGACCTTACTAGTAAATCAACATGACAGGAGAAAATCTGGAGGTTCTTGTAACAATATGCTTTTCCTGAAAGAAAATTTTCCCAAAGCTTTGCTCGAAATTTGATATGGATAGGTGAAAGGAGATAAAAATGAGGCATCATTTTTTATCAACATGATAACATATGCATAACAATGCAAGAGGTGGCACTCACATGTAAGTGGCAAACAATGGTGTCTAGTTGAGCTTAAGGATCTCTAAATGGTGAAAATAAGGCCTGATACTGGAAACAGATAGTTCTGAGGCTAGGGAGGCCATGGGTCTTCTAATAGAGTCTACTACTGCTACTTTGCTAGAATGGAATAAGACTTTGCCACGTTCTAAATCTTATCTTTATATCCAGATAAGTGTAGCTATGACTCTCATCAATGAAACTTGTCTTTGATATAAATAGAGACCATCACAGAAAACTATAACTGTACACAACCGATCATGGGGACCCCAACCCCAGTGGATACAACTACATCACAGCTCCTGCATCTATGGGTCAAGGGATATTTCAGAAGAAGGGGTAGAAAAATTGTAAGAGACAGAATACCAAGAAGTCTAATTTGAAAGTCTCTCTTAGAAATGGCTATATGAACAAGACCTGAAAAATAGCAGTACCAGTGGATATGTTAACATGGAAAGAGAAAACTTTCACAGGGCCCTACCACTAGACAAAGAACTATGGGAAATGACTGATGGGAAAGGTAATATTGTCCTCTCTCAGAGATGATCCTCTTGATCCATTGTCCGACGCAGAGTTGTCAACTTTGAAACTACATATGCAAAAAACAAAAACAGACCATCAGGTCCTATTCAGGTGTGTCTGTACACACACACACACACACACACACACACACACACACACACACAAACAAATTTGTAAATATATATTTGTATAAATTGTAACAAATAAAGAAAAAAGGAGGTTATCAACTTGAGAATATGAGAGGTGTTTGAAGGAGAGGGGGAAGTAATATAATTGTATTTCAGCTAGGATGAACTGATCACCACTATGTTCTAGTCTCTATGGTACAGGAAGGTACTCCACAGGGTACAGAAGGAGAAACACCAATCCAGCTACAAAACCCTTGACTTACAATCTGTCCTGACTGCAATATGTGCTGGGATGATGGTGGCAGAGGAGTGGTGGCCTAAGTGATGTCTGGTCTAACTCGAGGCCACACCACAAGAAGGAGCCTATGTCTGACACTGTCTGGAGGGCCAGGAACCAGATACTTGATATCCCAGAGGCCTAGAGTAGAACCAAACATGAATGAAAAAAAAAAAAAAAAAAAAAGAAATGATTTCTAAAGATAATGTGTTATACACACTGGTTGGTGCCTTGTCCAGTCCTCATGTGGCAGCAGATGGGAGAAGGTGCAGAGACAGACATTATGTGGAGAGAAAGGCTAAATTGGAGGTTTCCATCATGCTCCTCTCCTCAGAGATCAGGGAACCTTATGGAAAGAGGAAAGATTATAGGAGTCAGAGAAGATGGGGAACAACAAGAGAATGTGGCCCACTGAATCACCTAAGCAGGGTTTATATGGGCCTTTAAAAAAAGAACATACAAAAATAAATAAAACATTCCATTTAGGACTGAGTGTTCCAATGTCTCTCACTCTCTGCATGTTATCTGTCAGGAGAACTGACACAAACAAACTCAATGACATCTTGGAGGTTTTTATTGTCAGGGCTTTGTTTAAACTTACAGGTCCTTTAAGTATATATTATTACTTCCATTTTTGTATTTTTATGGTATTCCTTGTGTACAAACGTGTGTGCCTCTGGGTCTACATATGTTTTACCTTAATCCTGATTATTTATTTGATTTTAATATTTATTATTATTATTATTATTATCATCATCATCATCATCATCATCATCATCATCATTATCTAAATGCATATTTTCCCCTAAGGAGAGAAAGAAACAATATGGACTTAGGTGGGAGAGAAAGAGGAGAAGATCTTGTAGGGATTGAGGGTGGATAAAACATAATAAAAAACATAATCAAAATATATTGTGTCAAAAAATCTGTCTTTAATAAAAAGGAAAGGGAGAAAGAATAGGAGGAAAATGATGTAACACCAAAAGTAGCTGTTCTACTCACATATGCTTGGTGGGTAAAATACTTGCCATGCAAGTGTGTGGATAGGAGTCCAAGTCCACAGAACCTACACAAAAACATGAGATCTACGGTAGGCCTCCTGAAATCCCAGCACAAGGGTAGGTAGCAGAGAACCAGGATGCTTGTACAAGTTTGGTAGCTAGACTAGCAAGAGGTAGGAAGGTCCATGTCCAACTGATAGACCCTGCCTCTATATATAAATTGGACAGTGATCTTGAAAGACATTTGATATCAACTTTGAGCCACACACATATACATACACACAAACAGACAAATACCCATATACACATGAATATATACCAAAGACTGGTATATAAAAAGAAAGAAACTAGAAGGAATCTGTATTTTTTTTCAAGAGAGAATTTCTCTGTGTAGCTTTGGCTGTCTTGGACTCCCTTTGTAAACAAGGCTGAACTTGAATTCACAGAGATCTGCCTGCTCCTACCTCCCTGAGTGTTGGGATCACAGGTGTACACCACCATGCTCAGCTGGGAATCCCTATTTTAAAAGTTTCCTTCTATTAAGTCATCTATGTTACTTATCTTCTTAGGATCTGTGCATTGTAGTATATTTGTCCTGTACTACATGGCTAAAATCTGCTTATACATGGTACATACCATGGGCGACTTTCTGGGTCTGGGTTACTTCACTCAGGGTAATATTTTTAGTTCCATCCAATTGCCTGATTTCCTTATTTTTAATGGCTGAGTAGTATTCCCTTGTGTACATGTACCATAGTGTCTTTATTCATTCTCTAGTTGAGGGAATTCTAGATTGTTACCAGATTCTGGCTAGTATGAATAAAGGTGATATGAACATAGTTGAGCAACTGTCTTTGCTGTATGGTAGAGAATCTTTTGGGTATATGCCCAGGAGTGGCATAGCTAGAAAAGTGCCAGATTGATTTCCAAAGTGGTTGTACTAGTTTGCACTCCCACCAGCAATGGAGAAAAGTTCCCCTTTCTCCACATCCTTGCCACCATGTGCTGTTACTTGAATTTTTTATCTTAGCCATTCTGGCAGGTGTTAGATGAAATCTCAGAGTCATTTTGATTTACATTTCCAAGGAAGACTCAAGGGATGATGCTTAAATCTCACTTAAAAGTGGAATAGAATAGACAGAGGTAGTGGTTGAAGAGAGGGAACCTGCTAGGAGAGGGAGCACAGAAAGAAATATGGGTGGAGACCAGACTTGGGAAGACCTGAGGCAAGAGGATAGAAGGTCTGCAGAGAAACACTGGATGGGGCACATCTGTGATAAGCTGGAGACTTAAGTCAAAATATGCCTCTTGAAGGATATGAGGGGAACTCTAGCTGAGATGTCTAGCACTAGGGGTCATAGAGACTGAAAAGAACACCCTATAATTAGACATGACTCATAGTGGAGGAGGAAGAACACCAACCCATGTACAAAAACGTTGATCCAAAACTCACCCTTCCTACAAGATGTACAGGAATAAAGATAGAACAAATAGAGGTGAGATTGAGGGAATGTCAACCAATGCCTGGCCCAACACAAGACCCACCCCATGGAAGAGAGCCAACTCCTGACACTATTAATAATACTCAACTGTGCTCACAGACAGAAGCCTGGCAGAGTTGTGCTCTGAGAGGTTCCACCCAGCAGTGGTTAGAACCAGATGCCGAGACTCAGAGCCAAACATTGGGCAAAGCATAGGGAGTCTAGTGGAAAAATGGGAAAAAGGATAAAGTGACCTGTAGGTGACAAGAGCTCCACAAGAAGACCAATAGAGCCAACTAACCAGGGCTTAGCAGGGCCTGTGGAGTCTGAAACACCCAGTCATCATGCATGGACTGGACCTAGGTCCTCTATATAGATATAACTGAAGGGCAGTTCAGACTACCTATCGGTCCACTAGTAAGGGAAACAGGGGCTGTCTCTAACATGGTCTCTTGTTGCCTGGTTTGCTATTACTTTCCCCTGATGGGACTGCCTTGCCAGACCAAGGGAAAGAGGACAAACTCAGTTCTGATACAACTTGATGAGCTAGGATGGGTGGGTAATGGGGTTCCCCTTTTCTGAGGAATAGGAGAGGTGGGGTGTGGAAGGGAGGGTGAGACTGGGAAGAGAGGAGAGAGGGGGCTACAAGCCAGATGTAATGTGAATAAATAAATTAAAAAATTAAAAGTTAAAAAATAGAAAAAAAGCATCCTTCTACATAGAAGAGTCAGTAGCTTGAATATTGGTGGGATTCCCTGGCCTTCCTACCTTCTCACTGCTAGGTCAAGGACCTTGAGTACTGTTAAGTAAAAGTAGTACAGGGTCCTACATTTGACATACGATTCTCAGATATGGTAGGAGAAGTCACTGTGAAAAACTGACAACAGCAGTAATCAGGACATACTGAACTCTTCACCTTTTCTATCCATTACATTATAATAGTATTATCTTCACTCATTGTAACAATCTTGACCTGGTCAATGCTACTTGATGGCTCAGTTCCAGACTGGCCTATTCTTACCTAGCTCTTTTACACAGTCCAGGGTTTCTGGCTAGGGAATATTGCTATCTACTATTAATAATTAATAATCAACTAACAATCAAGACAATGCCCATAGACATGCTCACAGGGCAGTCTCATCCTGGAAATCCCTTAGTTGAGTGCCTTTTCAAAAGACTCCAAAATGTGTCAAGTTAACAGTTAAAAGTAAATAGAGATGAGTGTGACGTATACACCTTTAACCCAGTGCCCAGGCAGAAGCAAAGAGATGTCTATGACTTTGAGACCAGCCAAGGTTATGTCTCAAACAAAACAAAAAAGCAAGCTAAGATGAATTTCTTGGAACAGTAACTATTTAACCACCAGTAAGTTTTAAAATAGTTATTATTATTATGGGGTGAGAACATACATAAGGTAGCAGAGTCTCACAAGTCTGTCTAGTTCTTTCTCATCAAGGACCATTTGAATTCCATTATCACTTCTCTTCTGATAGTTCATGATGTGCTTTCTTGTAATGTAGCCTCATGATAGTTTGACACCTGACTATTCAGGTTTCTTATTATTTTTTAATAGCTATTATTGTTTTGATATTAGCCCTGCAGTGTTAATTTTACCTAAGTAGAAATAAGGGTGCTTTCCTATATGTCATCCTTACAAACTGCTGGCTTCCTACTGTGTTTATTGATGAGAAATGGCTCCACTCCCTTTGAATTCCACCTGTAGCTTTCTATTTATAAATACTTAACTAGTGCTTTTCTTGGCTGCAGATGTAGGGAGATTTAAATTCTGCTTCTTCGGCAGATTGGAGTGGAATTACATTGGAGGAAGAAAAGCATTTTATTTACAGTGTATTCTAAAAACAGATCATTACAGAGAAATGTGGCCAACTTCACACTTTTCATATCTCAGTGTTAACGTACTGTGAGCCTCTTATTTGTGTAAGCTCAGAGGTTTTCAATGCAAATTAATCACCATGCTCACATTCTGCCATATAGCACACTAACAGGTCACTACTGAAGTTTGTGTAGTTCTTGAAGAACACTGAAGTCTTTACTCCTTATAGGCCTTCTCAGAACTTCCTGGCATGTTTCTGTACTAAATTAATTTTAGTCTTCATTTGAGTTCTTGGACTGATATAAGTCAAGTTTCTTCTTGTACTAATCTGTCTTTCCAGTCAATGATATAATACAACTTGTTTTGGGTTTTTGTTTTGTTTTGTTTTTTGATTTCTTGGTCAATTTCTTCCTCCTTTCATCTAAATATTGTTTATTAGCTGTGGTTTCTGAACATGAGCCTCTTTCGCCTTCTTTGCCATTAATCTTGCTTTTAAACTCATTTTATTGCCCTCTATTCTCACTGCATTATTGCAAAATATATTTCTTTTTTAGGATATGTGACTCCTGATGCATCACTGCACATCTTCACCTTGAGAGTGTATAGTACGGATTTGGGGATGGATACGTATTCTTCTTACTTATGTGTGTATGAGCATAAGTACACATGTACTGCTGTGCAGCGCCTCTACTGATGAATACAGCAGGCTATCTGGGCTAGTGAGTCTCTGAAGATTATACTTTTGTCTTCTCTCATATCCTCTTAAGAGTACTGGGATGACAAACACAGAGTGGGTGTTCAGTTTTTATGTGGGTTCTGGGGCCTCAAACTTGGATCCTCAGGCTTTTCCTGTAAGTATGTTTACTAATGAAGCCACCTCTCCAGCCATGATCAAGCCCAATTACTGGAGATCAGCCCAGCAACAGACAGTTGCTATTTCTTACTGTAACACCCTTTTCCTCGCCTTCCACCACCATTATGTGTTCAAACTGAGAAAGAAATCTGAACTCCATACCACATAAAACATTTCAAATTGGTTTCACAAACTACTTATACACTGAGGGTACATGTCCCCTGACTCTTAAAAGTGAGATTATTCCTTGACTGCTAACTAAATGAGATTATGATAAAATATAGATATATTTGGTCCTTTGTTTTTGAAAGGCTGAAAATGAAGAAAGCCATCCTTGTTCATTGATTGATTGGTAGCATTTATTAAAATCCACTTTCTTCAAGTAGTAAGATCAATGCGTGTGTAAATCTAGGATTTTGATCAAGGTTGATTTCTTGTTTTTTATTTTGTTTATTTATTTTTTGGTACCTAGACAAGTCACATTTATCATGTTCATCTTTTTAGCTATGGGAGTTATGTTCAGTCTTGGGAACTGGTTCCAACATCACATAGTTTCTTAGTTCTTATTCTATATGTTCTCTGTCTACCTTATAGTGAGTTAGGATCTAGATTTTATAGTGTTATGCGGTAAGAAAACCTAAACATAAGTGAAATGACTTTTAGTCTACACTCTGATACATATTAGACAGAGAAAATAACATTTATTGTGAAGGTATTTAAAACTTCTTTTTCTTGGTTGCTTTAGATACACAATAAGTATAACAATAGAATTTATTCTGTAAATGGTCATATGGGATTTAAGTGAGATAATACTTGCAAAGCACTGTTAAACACCCAATGTTCACAATTAAACATTGACTCGAACTTAGGTTGATCTTCATGTAACTAGAAACTGTACACTATGGAAAATATGAATATCTGATAATGGTGGGTGCTACAGATATACTCTGTGTTAATTGATTTCCCCCTACTGTATATTCAGTTCTGACAGAAACAGCAGGAATGGCTTATTTTGTTTCATGTTTTTCAGAAGGATTTTAGTCTATAAAAGTAGGGAAGAAAAGATTCTGTGGCTCCACATGTGATGGTAGAAGCATGACATAGATGGAAAGCAGAGAAAATAAGGCAGAATCTTAATCTTACATATTATTGTTTCATTACGCAGTCTGTTCTGCAATGAATACTTATTTGCTGATTTAGTTTTAGGTTTATATCAATGTTGTTTTAAATAAAACACTTTATTTAACTATCTCTTCATACCATCTTTACTCCTAAAGACACATTCCAGGAATCCTGTCTTCAAAGGGCCTTTTCTAATATCTTTTAGGCTTGGCTTGGTGGAGTTTCTGGTCTTCTTTGTACTTTGGACAACTTTCTTCAGGGCGCGTGTGCGTGTGTGTGTGTGTACCTGTGTGTGTTCACATGTGCCCATGTATACATCAGTGCTTCAGGGTTTTTGTATTTGTGTATCTGTGTTCATATATGCACATATGCCCATATATATGTGAATGCATGTGTACATGAGTGCATGTATAGACAAGAGGTCATAGGGCATCTTTCTCAAACCTCTCCTTCTTAATTTTGGAGATGAGGTGTTTAGCTTACCTAGAGCTCATCAATTGACTAGGTGGCCTGGCCAATGGGATCCATGGATCTTTTCATCATTGCTTCTCAGTGTTAGGCTTTAAACCAATCAGAGCTGCATGCTATTGTGATTTTTTTTCATCTATGCTGGAAATCCAAACTCAGAACCTCATGCGTGTGTGACCAGCATTTACCCCTAAGCCATCCCCCAGGTCCAATCACTTTTTTCCTTATTACCCATGAAATAGATTGAGAGATTTTCCGGAGGAAATAGAATCTTCCTTTCTCATTATCAATACCTGTTGTAGTGCCAAGAATGCAAAGCACATTAGTTAGTGCATGCTGACCTTAACTTTTGGCCCGTGTTAAGATTACACTAACTACCATGGTTGTTAAGAGAGCTTTCAGGTCTCTACATCCAACAAAGGGCATATTTATGACTACAGACTTCTTTTTGATGAAATCAATATTGAGAGCCAACAAGAAGCTATGACCAAGAGGAAAACAAACTATCTGTATTTCTTACCATAAAATGGAAAAGATAGTTTCTTCAACAAATGGTGTTGGTTTAACTGGATGTCTGTGTGTAGAAAAATGCAAATAGACTCTTATCAGCCTGCACAAAACTAAAGTCCAAGTGGATTAAAGATATCAACACAAAACCAGACACACTAAATATGTTAGAAGAAAAAGTGGGGAAGAGCTTTGAGTTCATTGGCACAGGAGACAACTTGCTGAAGAGAATGCCAACAACTCAACAATTAATAGATGGTAACTCATGAAACTGAAAGGCTTCTGTAAGGCAAAGGACACTGTCAACAGAACAACCTACAGACTGGGAAAAGATCTTCACCAACCCTACATCTGACAAAAGGCTAATATCCAAAAAATATAAAGAACTCAAGAAATTAAACACTATCAATCAAAATTATCAAATTAAAAATGAGGTACAGAACTAAACAGAGAATCCTCAACAAAGGAATATTGAATGGCTGAGAAGCACTTAAAGAAATGCTCAATGTCCCTAGTCATCAGAGAAATGCAAATCAAAATGACTCTGAGATTCCATCTTACACCTACCAGAATGGCTACGATAAAAATCTCAAGTGACACCACATGTTGGCAACGATGTGGAGAAAGGTAAATACTCCTCCATTGTTGGTGGGAGTGAAAACTTGTACAACTACTTTGGAAACCAATCTGGCTTTTCCTCAGAAAATTGGGAATACTTCTACATCAAGACCTAGCTATACCACTTCTGGGCACATACTTGAAAGAGGCTCCACCACGCAAAAAGGACATTTCTTCAACTATGTTCATAGCAGCTTTATTCATAATAGCTAGACTCTGAAAACAACCTAGATGTCCTTCAACTGAAGAATGGATAAACTGTGGTACATTTACACAAGGGAATACTACTTGGCAATTAAAAACAAAGAAATCTTGAAATTTGCAGGGAAATAGATGGAACTAGAAAAGAGCATCCTGGGTGAGGTAACCCAGACCCAAAAAGACACACATAGTATGTACTCACTTATAAGTGGATATTTGACACATAATACAGTATAACCACACTACAACACATAGACCTAAAGAAGCTAAATAACAAGGAGGACCCTAGGGAGAATGTTTAATTCTTACTCAGAAGGTAAAACAGAATAGATACCAGAAGCAGTTAAAGAGAAGGAACAGGAAGGGCCCTACCATAGATGTCCTCTGAAAGACTCCACCCAGCAGAGAATCTAAGCAGATGCTGAGACTCACACCCAAACATCATTTAGGTGGAGCTGAGGAAGGCTTTGTTTGTTTGTTTTTAATTTTAATTTATTCACTTTATATACCAGTGACTTGGCAAGGATTTGTTGGCTCCATTGGTCTTATGGAAGAGTTAGGAGATAGAAGGACCTGGAGGGGACAGGAGCTCCACAAGGAAACCAATGGAGCCTGGCTGAGGAGGTGGGTGCTGCAGAGACTGATGCACCAACCAAGGACCATGCATGGTGAGGACCTAGATCCTTGGCTCAGATGTCGTAGATAGGCAGCTACCTCTGACATGGCTCTGGTGCCCACTTGTGGATCAGTTCACACTGGTGGGGCAGCCTTGGCAGGCCACAGGAAGAGGATACAGACAGTCCAGATGAGCCTTGATAGGCTGAGGCCAGATGTTAGGGGAGGAGGGCTCCCCCTTTCTGAGGGTTAGGGGAGGAGGAGGGGTATAAGGGAGAGAGGGTGGTATTGAGAGACAATGAAGGATGTAAACTGAATAAATAACTTAGTCAAAAAACCCAAAACCCTCCTGCTCTCTCATGTCTTGCTTCTCTACATATCCATGGCTTTATTTTTCTGTACCAACTACTTAAGCATGTTCTTGACACTGTTATTTAATGCTTCACAAATTGCCCAACAATTAGCAGTCCACTTTTACATTATCCAGATTCTAAATGCATGGGTAATGATTTCATCAGCCTAGATTGTGACGTCTATTGAGGCTAGAAAGCTTTGGCTTATATCTGTGAATTAGGAAACAATCCCTTGGCCAAAACAGAAGAAACAAAACTGGGAGTGATGTGTTAGGCATCAGAGATGGAAGTCAGTGTGGCTAAATGTAAGCTGGATAAGGAGGGACTTTACTATAAGCTAGACACAGTACATTTTACTTTAACACTCACATATTTATCAGTTCAGCTCTAACTTTGAAACATTATAAGGACTTGGAATTCGATAAAGCAATACTGGGTCAGGGACTCTCCTTGCTGAGCAGATGTTGTCAGATGATTTGACCCTTAGGTATTAGAAGCTGACACCAAGTCCCTTCTGCTTTGCTGAAATCCTGATTAGCCCACAATGACTTCATACCCTTTGATGGCCCCTTGAAATTTAAAAAACAATGTCTTATTTCTCCCAAGAAGCAGAAAGCCAGGAAATTAACCACAAAATAAGTAGTACAAAGTACTCCTCAACTACAAGAACTAAAGTTATGTATTTCTCTCATTTTCAGCTCAATTCCTAAAGTAAAATAATAACATTATTCATTTTTAAGAAATTTGAGATGGGTGCAGTGGTGCACACCTTTAATCCCAGCACTCAGGGAGGCATAGGCAGATGGGTTGTGGTAAATTCAAGGCCAGTGGATCCAGGAAATTCAAAGCTCCACAGAGAAATCCTGTCTTGGCAAAAAAAAAGAAATTTACTTTTAACAATCCAGTCATTATGTACATGAATAAAGCTGACAAATATGTATTCAGAATTTACTCAATTAATATTTCCTATACTGTGAAAATTCTGTGCAAGTGAAATATTTGCTATTGAAAAGATTGATTTTTGAGTTTTATCTTCATCTCTAGGCCTTTACAAGGATTCTGGAGCCCTACTTAAAGTAACTATTTCTCTTCCTTAAGATCAGTTTTATTACCTTGTAATAAAAGCAGAAAAATGTGTCCCTGTATGTTAGACCACAGTGCATGCTTCCTCATTTTCAAATGTAGGAGCTAGGCCAGTTCACTTTAAAGTTCCTTTCCAGTTAAAATCCCATGGCCACACAAATCTGTGATACTGTTGAGTATACACACATTCTTTAAATGAAGGAACTATGGCACAATGTTAAGCTGATTGGAAATTAAGTTTTATTGTAAGTTGTGCATCATTTTTTCCCTCTAAATTCATGGAACTTATCTTGGACTCACAAAGCTGTTGATCTTTTCTCTAACTAAACATCTACAAGTAAAGTCTAATAACAGGAAAGCCTTCAAGATACCAAGCAATTAATTACTAAAAGGGAAATTTCAGGACATGATGTGAAGTCTCTCAGTTGTCACACCTTATCTTTCCACTCTTTCTGGGCTGAGATTGAAAGTTTTGAGAATTTAATCACTCCAAAAAGAAGTTTTCCCTGTTGTTCAAATTGATATTTATTAGACCTGAAAATTCAAACATTTACTTCACTTATGATTCAGCTTGTAGGTAGTTCATATCATCTTGATGGAAGGCTAGACGCGAATAAGATACAAAACACCTAGTAATTATGGTGCTCTATGAGGCTTTATATGCATATAAGGGTTTAGCAAAAGATAACTGTGTTTCATAAATGAAATTTTATTTAAATATAACCATAGGCACAAACTCTTGAATTCTTTAAGGCTTTGTTTGCAATCCAGTGGCTGTCATATGACCACAGCACTAAAAAATGTCACTGTTTATCTTTAAAAAATTATTTCTCTAGTACTACAACCAAGATGACAATTATGGACATTTAACACATCTCTAATCTCTAGTTGTCTAAAGTTTTCATGATATGATATTTTTATCAATGCAATTTTATCCTTAATTGACCATTTTTTTCTAATAATTAACACATTAGTGTGCTTGGCAGGAATATTGACCAATGTATGTGACTAAATGCTTAATAATTTAAGGTTCCATTTTTTTCTAATAATTAACACATTAGTGTGCTTTGCAGGAATACTCACCAATATATGTGTATGTGAGGTTGATGATACCATGGTTTTGTATCTGTGGAAAAAATGTTTCCTTCTGATCTACTCTTGACAATATAATTGATTTTTAAATATATAACCTTCCATTTCAGCAAGACAAAAGCCACTTATAAATGAGTACATACCATGTGTGTCTTTCTGGGTCTGGATTACCTCTCTCAGGATGATCTTTTCTAGTGCCATCCATTTGCCTGAAAATTGCATAATTTTCTTGTTTTTAATAGGTGGGTAGTGTTCCATTGTGTAAATGTACAACAGTTTCTTTATCCATTCTTCAGTTAAGGATCTCTGTGTTGTTTCCAGTTTCTGGCTAGTATGAATAAACTGGCTATGAACACAGTTAAACAATGTCCTTGTTGTATGATGGGTCATCATGTGTGTGGGAAGTGGGGGCTGGCTCTAACATGGAATATGATGACTTCTCTTTTGTCCCTTTCCCCTGCTGGGGCTGCCTCTCTGGGCCAAGGAGGCAGGGGATGCCCTCAGTCCTGATGGGCCTTGATATGCTGGAGTGGGGGAGCTCCCCTTCTCTAAGGAACAGGGGAGGGACCATGGGGGAAGCAGGGAGGGACCAGGGAGAGAGGAGGGAGGGAACTATGACCAGGATATCAACTGAATAATTAATTAAAAAAAAAAAGACAAAATCCAGTCTTGTGTGAATTAAACTAAGATAAGGCCACACTGGAGAGTTTTAGGCATGGTGTAATAATGTTGTTGCATAGACATAACACAGAGCACACATGGACATTTGCTGGAGACAATATTCTCTGCCAGTAATAAATGTCAACCTATAAACCATAAATACCAAATAGTTAAATATCAAACTAATCTTGTTCTTGATGAAGATGTCTTGATCATATGGTATTAGAAGGACTCAAAACTCTGGGTTTTCTTCCATTTTTCCTTTGTCCCTTCTTTTTCTTTGTACCTTTTCATACATTAAAGATATGCTAAGATGGAGACAATTTAAAAATGTTGATTTGTATGCACTGAACAAAATTTTAGGCATATCTATTAGAATTTTTCACTTATCTATTTTCTTTGTATAAATTTTAGAGACCAGGATGTTTTACTTATATGATGTTTCTTTTTTTCCCTCTTTGGTTTTTTTGAGAGAGGGTTTTCTGTGTAGTCTTGACTGTCCTGGAACTCACTCTATGGACCATGCTGGCCTCAAACTCATAAAGATTCACCTGCCTCTGCCTCCTTAGTGCTGGGATTAAAGGCGTGGGCCACCATCACCCTTTGCGATATGTTTGTTAAGAGTTTGTTTTATTGTTGAAAGTGATCCCAAGCACTATGACTTGGGTACAGCTGGGCTACTGAGAGTGCTTGCAATGGAGTAAGGAAGCTCTCATGTGGCCATGCATTACTTACAAGAACATGTTCTTTTAAAAATGGTAGCCTCTGCCATTCTCATGCTCCGTGTGTCTTATCATGTAATCTCTCTTTCTTGCATTTGCTACCATCATAATTCATCAATCTTAAAAGGGGAGATATAGGCAGCTATCTCTCAAAAGGGGCAGTGTTATACTATGTGTATTTCAGATTTTTTGCTTTGTAAGTTACTCAGCCTCAGGTATTTATTACAGTAATAGAAAATGGACTATCAAAGGACAAATCATGGAATCTATTCAGTCTTTGGTAAGATTTATGTAGGTGAACTCTTTCACATTGTGCATGTGAGATGGAAAACTATTTCCTAAATTTTGTTAGTCAAAATGTAAAAGCTAGAGGTATTTTTTGAAATGCTGCCTGAAATATGCATTGGCTCTTAACTGCATCTTTCTCTTGAGATTATAAAGCACACCTCTAATAATTTAGGAGTTTGCTGAGTATAATATACATAAGGGACCTATCCTTTGCTATCTCTGCATGAGCACACAATCTTTTTAAAAAATATTTTATTAATTTATGCATATTACATCTCAATTATTATCCCATCCCTTGTATCCTCCCATTCCCTCCCTCCCTCTCGCTTTCCCCCTACTCCCCTCCCCTATGACTGTGACCGAGGGGGACTTCCTCCCCTGTATATTGAGCACACAACCCTAACCTTACACTCAGGTGACCTTATCTAGTCACTAGTTTGTATTATAGTAAGTACATTGGTTATGTTAAGTGTCTTGTTTTTATAATTATTAATACATTGTTGTCTATGTATGTAGCAGGGGGTGGTGAACATGAACATAGAGATCAGAGGACAATTCATAGGAGTTGTTTTTGTCCTACCAAGTGAGTTATAGGTTTTGAACTCTGGCTGTCAGGCTTGGTGTCAAACGTTTTTATCTGCTGACTCATCTCAACTGGCCATTTGGGTAGTTTTGGCCAGAGTAACACAGTGTGTTTAAAGCTTACTTGCACAAGAATGTTTCTTGTATTATCTCACGTGAAAATTCCACCTGAAGTTCCCATACATGGACTCTAAAAATATATCTCTTAAGGAAGTTATCGTTTTTTCCAAGCACCAAGATCTGGAGGCCTTTTTTCCTTTTTAAAACAATTGACTTATTCACTTTACATCCCGATTGTAGCCCCCTCTTTTGTTTCTCCCAGTCCCACCTTTCTCCCTCTTCCCAGTCCTATAGTCCACTAATTCTCAAAAGGGAGGAGCCCTCCACCCTTATCAACTGACACCAGCTTATCAAGTCTCTTCAGGACTGCCTACGTCCTCTTCCTCCATGGCCTGGCAAGGCCACCTCACTTGGGGTAAGTAATCTAAGTGCAGGCAACAGAGTTCATGTTGGAGACAGCTCCTGGTCCCCTTACTAGGTGACCTATATGAAAACTGAGTTTCTTATCAGCTACCACTGAGCAGGTCAGGTAGAATTCTGAGTTGAAACCATCTGGCCCTGGGTGGTTTGGTTTTTTTGTTTTTTGTTTTTTTGTTTTTGTTGTTGTTGTTGTAGTAAAACTTTTGATGACTACTTCTATTTCCTTAGGGGATATAGGACTATTTAATTTGTTTACCTGATCTTGATTCAACTTTGGTATGTGGAATCTATCAAGACAAGCATCCATTTCATTCAGATTTTCAAATTGTGTGGCGCATAGGTTTTTGAAGTAAGACCTGATGATTCCATGGATTTCTTAGTGTCTGTTGTTACGTCCCCGCTTTCATTTCTGATTTTCTTGATTTACATAGAGCCTCTCTGACTTTTAATTAGTTTGGCTAAGGGTTTGTCTATCTTGTTGATTTTCTCAAATGACCAGCTCTTGGTTTCATTGATATTTTGAATTGTTCAGTTTCTAATTTATTGACTTCAGCCATGAGTTTAATTATATCCAGCCATCTACTCTCTTGGGTGTGTCTGCTTCTTTTTTTCTAGGCTTTCAAGTGTTCCTAAGTTGCTTATATGAGATGTTTCCAGTCTATTTATGAAGGCACATGGTGCTATGAACTTTCCTCTTAGTACTGTTTTCATGTGTTCCATATGTTTGGCTATATTGTGCTTTCATTTTCATTAAATTTTAGGAGTCTTTAATTTCTTTATTCCCTGACCGAGTTGTCATTGAGTAGAGAATTGTTCAATTTCCATGTGTATATAGGTTTTTTGTATTTCTGTTATTGTTGAGGTCCAGTTTTAGTCCATGGTGGTCTGATAAGATACACAATATTATTTCTATCTTCTTTTATCTGTTGAGGCTTTCTTTGTGACAGACTATATGGTCAATTTTGGAGAAGGTTCCGTGAGGCTCTGAAAAGGTATGTTCTTTTGTTTGGGTGAAATGTTCTGTAGATGTCTGTTATGCCCATTTGATTAATGACATTCTTTAGTGTCATTATTTCTCTGTTTATTTTCCATTTAGTTAACTTGCACTTTGGTGAGAGTAGGGTGCTTAAATCTTCCACTACTATTATGTTGGGATTGATGTGTGGTTTAAGCTTTTTTAGTCTTTCTTTTACAAATGTCGGTATCCTTGTATTTGAAGCATAGATGTTCAGAATTGAGATGTTATCTTGGTATACTTTTCCTTTGGTGAGTATGAAGTGTCCTTACTAATCTCTTTTTATTAATTTTGGTTGAAGACCTATTTTGTTAGTAGATATTAGATATTAGAATGGCTACTCCAGTTTGCTTATTGGGTCCCTTTGCTTGGAAAACCTTTTTCCAACCCTTTACTTGTATGTAATGAGAAGACCCTCCTCCAATAACCCCAGGACCTGCCAAAGATTCCAGATTGCTTGACTAGTCCCACTCCATGACAGGTTTCAGATTTTCGCTCTGCCTAAGTAGGCTAAGTTTCTAGAAATTCCTGAAAAAAAAAAAAAAAAAACCCCACAACTTATAGACATTTCATGAACAGCTCATGGGCAGCTAATCAGCTTATAGGACAAAATGACCAGATATCATGTTTTTATTACATCATGGTCTTGATAAAGAACACAGCTGGTCCATACAATCAAATTAAAGGCCAACTCCTGAGTAAGAGCCAAAACTTCAATGACTCAAAAGTCTCCAGTAACCAAACAAGCAGCCAATCCTAAATCCCCTTGAATACTCTGACTCAATTCTGACTAATTATTCAAAGTTTTTCACAAATCCTTCTGTCTATAAATTCAGCATGTGTGCTCATTTCAGGGTTGAGGAAAGAGGTGATCCCAGCATTCTAGAATAAATGATCTTTGCTTTTGCATACTGTTTTAGAGTCTTCAGCAGATCACCCAGATTCTAAGAGGTGATATCTATATTTGTGACTGAGGTGTGTTTCTTGCATGCAGCAGAATGATGGATCCTGTTTGTGCATCCATTCTGTTAGTCTGTGTCTTTTAATTAGGGAGTTGAGTTCATTGGTGTTGGGAGAGATGGATGACCAATGACTGTTATTTCCTTTTATTTTGATGTTAGGTGTGGTAGTGTGTTTGTCTCCTTTTAGTTTTGCTTTAGTGAACTTAATTATATCCTGTGTTTTTGGTGCATTTAACCTCTTTGTGTGGGAGTTTTCCTTCTAGTATCTTCTTTAGGACTCGAATATCTTGTTTTCTCCATCTACGGTGGTTGAAAGTTTTGCTGGGTATAATAGTCTGGACTGGTTTCTGTCATCTCTTAGCTTTTGCAAGATCTCTGCCCAGGTCCTTCTGGCTTTTATGGTCTCTGCTGAGGACTGGTGTGATTCTGATAGGTTTTCAATTATATGTTACTTGGCCCTTTTCTATTGCAGCTTTTAATATTTTCTTTGTTACACATATTTAATGTTTTGATTATTATGTAGAGGGAGGATTTCCTTTTCGAGTCTAATCTATTTGGTGTTCTATAGGACTCTTGTATGTTTATAGGCATCTCTTTCTTTAGATTGGGGAAATTTTCTGTTATGATTTTGCTGAATATATTTTCTGGCCTTGAAGCCAGGACTCTTCTCTTTCTTCTATTCTTATTATTTTTAGGTTTTGTCTTTTCATTATGTCCTTACTTTATTGGATGTTTTATATCAGGAATTTTTTTGAGTTAACATTTTCTTTGATGGGTTCATCAACCTGTTTGACTGTATCTTCCTGTATTTCTTTAAGGATTTTATTAATTTCCTCCATTATCATCTTCATAAGCATAGATTTATGGTCATTTCTTGTGTTTTAGTTGTGTTAGAATATTCAAGACTACTTATCACGGGATAACTGGGTTCTGGAGGTGCCATATTGCTCTGGATTTTGTTGATTGAATTTTCACACGGACCTTTAGCCATTTGGTTGTCTTTGGTGTTAGCTGGTAGTTTCTAGTGCCCAATGGAGTTGGGTGGGGTTTTGGGAAGAGCCTTGGGCAGGAAGCTGGATGTTCCCACAGGAGCTCTTATTATTGGTGTGTGTGGACTTGGATTGGCTTGTGGTTCTCAGGGAATTGTCCATGGCTCTCCTCAGATTTATGATCCTGTGGGCTAACTGAACTTCTCAGGAGGCTCTCCTCCCACCAGGGGAAGTCCTAGAGACAGACACCAGCTTTTTTGCTCTGAGGATAGTGAGCTGCAGCTGTCCAAACACTGTGTTTGCTGTATGCATCCTTCTTGGAAAGCCTGTGAGCCCAGAGGTCTGGTTGGCCTCCCTAGGGAGATGTGTTGAACTTTGGAGCAGTGTCTGCGACTGTTCCTGTGGTTCCTGGGCTTCAAGAGGCCTGAGGTTGCAGCTGTGCCCCCAGGTACCAGGATAGTACTCACTGGAGTGTGAGAGCAGAGCACCAGTGGGTGGCTAAATGCTGAGACCACAAGCCCTTGGGAACCTGGGATCTTTTTTTTGGATTAGCTGGGTGACCTGATGTTTGACCTGATACTTTGCCTCACCATGGACTTTGCTCTCACCTGGAAAACACAGAAGGTGGTATTTAGGGGCCTACAGTTTGGTCTGTTAGTCACTTTGCACTCACTGGTGTCTTGCTGATACAACACAATGCACCCCCACCTCTCTGCCCACTGCTCTCCTGTAGTAATGAAGCCTTCATTTTTGTTGCTGCTGTTACTGCTTTACCTTCCCTAGCTGCAGCAACCATAATATGGAGTCTAATCTCAAATTTATTAAAAACATTTTAACTGCCCTTACCTCAAATATTTATCTAAAAGCATATTAGGAAAGTCACTTCTTTTTTATTGGCCTTATTTTAAAATAGACAGATCTATACAACAGCTCCAAAACACATTTATTACACTTTATGAGATACAACTGGGTTGTAATCATCCTGAATAATCTTCTAAATGAAAGCAATTATAGTGCCACCATCTCATTCCAATCATGACTAATGGTCTGAGATTTTTGTCACTACAAATGCACAGACAAATTTAATGCTTTATTCAGGATGAAGACATGGAGGGATACTCACCATTCAGCTTGAAATTACTGACATCTTTTGGTTGTTTAGTAAGTTGAAGTTTTTCTCATTTGAAACATTTCTGGAACTCTATAACTCCATCATAGGTACTAGAGTTAAGATGTGTGTGCTTGTATACTCTGTAATCTACCCCAACATGCTTTGTATACTTTCTTCAGTTCTCCAGGTACAGATCGCAGGCAATAAATAAATCCTACTAGGAGCCATAGTTACAGAGGAGTACAATGTGAATGTCTAAATACTAAATACTGGGTGAGTTTTGTAAAATGAAAAAAATATTGTCATCTTAAAGTGTGGTGACTAGTCAGTCTTGAATCAGAAAGAAGTTTCACACTATCAATATGAAACTGGAATGAACTTTGAAACTAATAGAACAGTTTTGAAAAGAAAACATGTAAAGAATTATTTTTAAATATATATCTGTGCATGTGCCTAAGTGTGGGTTTGAGCACATGAGTACTCTCAGAAGCCAGAAAAGAGATCTGATCCCTTGGACCAGTAGTTACGGGAAGTTGTGAATCATCCATGTTTAGTTCTAGAAACTCCACTCAGGCCTTCTGACAGAGCAGCAAGTGCCCTTAGCCAGTATCCCAGGCCTAGAAAAGAAAAAAAAATACTTTTCATGTTTAAATTTGGTATTATAGATTTATATGGCTGATAAGAATACTATCTTAAGTATCCAACATGGGCAGCTACCAATTTTTGGGTGGTTTCACCTATGATTTGTCAATTATAGAAAAGTGTGGGAACAGTATACATTCACAGAAACTGTGTTTTAAATATTGATTCTTTTTTCAGAAATATTTATTCTTGAGCACACATGCTTTGGCCTTTTCTTTTAATACCAGGTATAGAAATGAGCTACACTACTCACTCAGCATATATGCATATATCTATAGAATATATGTTCTTAATATTGATAAGTTATGATGCTCTGCCAGTTAGGTGTGATGAATTAATTTTAGATTAAAGGCATTTTCAGTTTATAATTGATTTATTAGAATCTACATGGGAGAGCGGCTTCATCATCATGATGCAAAGTTTAAATCTGACTTTCAATGCTAATAGTATAAAATGTTTATGTCTTATAGATTCACATACAGGCCCTCCCTTCATTGCCATATCCTGGCCCACAACTCTGGCAGAAGCCCACTCCTCTGCTGAAGGTCACAGTGGTACCAGGAGTCCCAGATAAGACCTGACTACAGACATTCAAGGCTTCCTCAGCATCCAACCAGATCCCCCCAAAGCACCCTGTCCCTAGACTCAAAATCCTGGCTCAAAACTCTAGCAGGAGCCCACTGCTTTACTGGAATCTATACCTGGAATCCAGAACCCTAGAAAGCCATGCTGGTACCCAGAACTTCAGAGGCTGCACCAGCTCCTAGCACCCCCAAATCCCAGATGTCACACGCATACTATCAAATAACATGTGAAGACAAACCCATTAGAATTATACCTGACTTCTCAATAAAGACCCTAAAATAAAAAATCAGAAGGGCATAGACGTCTGTCTTGCAGACTCTAAGACATGATAGATGCCAGCCTAGACTACCATGCACAGCAAAACTTTCAATTACCATAGATGGAGAAAACAAAATATTCCATCACAAAGTCAAATTTAAACAATACCTATCCACAAATCCATCTCTAAAGAAGGTACTATAAGCAAATCTCCATTCCCAAGGAGGCCAACACCCATGAAAACACATGAAATAAATAATTTCATACAAGCAACACCGAAGAATTGAAACTTGAGAGTGACCTCACCACACCCTTCTACCACTATCACTACCAAAACCAATAATATAAACAGGAATCTAATATTATTAGCTATTAATCTCTCAATATTGATGGATTCAACTTCCCAATAAAAAGACAGTAACTAAAAGAATGAATGTGAAAAAAATCCATCCTTCTTATGCATACAAGAAACACACCTCAGCATCAAAGATAGACATTACTCAGAGTAAAGAGTTAAAAAATATTTTCCAAGAAAATGGACCCAAGAACCCATTCTAACATGTAACAAAATTACTTCCAATCAAATTAATCAAAAGAGATGGGAAGGACACTTTATACTCATCAAAGGAAAAATTCATCAAGATGATGTCTCAATTCTGAACATATATGCTCCAAACACAAGGGCACTCACATTTGTAAAAGAAACATTACTAAAGCTTAAATCATACTTCAAAGAGCCCACACATTAGTATAAACAGTCTTCAACACTCCACTCTCACCAATGGACAGATCACTGAGACAACTTCTTGAACTAGATTGACAATTGATAAGTGGGAACCTCATGAAACTGAAGAGTTTTTGTGAGGCAAAGCACGTTGTCAATAGGACAAATTGGCAGCCTACAGAATGGGAAAAGATTTTCACCAATTCCACATCTGACAGAGGGTGATTTCCAAAATGGCAAGCAACATCCACTGGAAATGATGAGAGTCATGAAGCTAGCACAGCTGCTTGACACAGTTCCAGCCAAGCTGAATGGATTGCTGCAATTGCTGCCATTCTATCTCCAACTTTGGCTTTTTGGTCACTGTGTTTTGCATTCTTGGGGATTTTTGCATTATGATTAATTTAATGTCTTTTTCTGAGAAAAGTAAGTCTGAATCTTTTTAGGAAAACCCTAAAATTAGCTTCATTTGGCCATTATTTGGAAGTTGTCTTTATGTCCTGAAGATCATCAAGCCAGATAAGCACATAGCTAGATGAGGCCAGTACTCTAGGAATCTTCTTGGGGTATCTGCCTCTGTGCAAACTCAGATAGTATAATTGGTGCAGGGCAAACAGAGACAAATGACAGACTCTGACTAGCCAGGAGAATAGGCTATAGATTTAAGATCTCTTTTCATTATATGCTTAGGGCTCTCTATGTAGCTTAAAAACAGGGGTCATACAGGTATATTCCTGGAGGAATAAAACTCAAGAAATGAAATAGATTGAGTAAAATAAACTTTTCCTACTTTATAGCATAGATGATAGAGCATATAATAAAAGAAGTTAGGTATTAGTATTTGTTACTCACAGAAAAGACTGGTATAGATATTATTTTATTTTTACCTGGAGTGCTCTCAAACTGCAAACACTGCCAGCCTAAAAGCATGCTGTCATATAATAAATGTGTTTGATTTGGAGAAGACATTCTTTAGATTCTTTAAATTGGAGTTATAGGACTAAAAATAAAAATAAATTCTGTTCTGCTTGTATTTTCTAATTGTGACTGAACTTGTAACACTGGTCATATAATATAAAACCAAACACATAATCTGTACTTTTTGAATAATCATTAGTCTGCCTTTGTTCTGTGTAATCTGTATAAATAAAGAATCTCCTGGTAGCTGATCAGTCAGAGCTACAGAAACAGCCTGATTGTTAGTCAGCCAGAGATGTGAGAGTCCCTTGACCATCAGGCCTGACTCATTCCTTTCAGGGGAACTCTGAAAGCAGGGAAGACCCCTCTCTCTAAGGTCTCTGGCATCAAAATATAGAAAGAACTTGAGAAATTGGACATCAACGAACCAAATAATTCAATTGAAAATGGGGTTGAGATTGAAACAGAATTGTCAATAGAGGAATCTCAAATGGTTAAGAAGCAACTAATAAGATGGTCCTTAGCCATGAGGGAAATGCAAATAAAAGTGACTCTGAGATTCCATTTTACACATGCCAGATGGCTAAGATGAAATACACAAGTAACAGCTTATGCTGGTGAGCATGTGGAACACTCCTTCATTGATGGTGTGAGTGAAAACTTATATAGCCACTTTGAAAATCAATATGGTAGCTTCTTGGAAAATTGGGAACCAATCTAAGTCAAGACCCAGCTATACCACTCCTGGGAATATACCAAAAGGAGACACCATCCTACCTCAAGAACACTTGCTTAATTATATTCATATAAGCTTTATTCATAAGTCAGAAACTGGAATCAACCTAGATGTCCCTCAACTGAAGAATGGAGAAAGAAAATGTGGTACATTTACACAATGGGATACTACTCAGTTGTTTATAAAATACCAGCATAAAATTTGTTGACAAATGGATAGAACTAGAAAAAATTATCTTGAGTGAGGTAACTCAGACCCAGAAAGACAAGCATGGTACATACTCCCCTATAAGTGGACCTTAATTAAACGATAACCATGGCACAATCCACAAACCCAGAGAAGCTAAGTAACAAGTAATGCTCAAAAGAGGATGCACGAATCTTCTTGGGAAGCAATATAATAGATATAGCAGGGGAACTTGGTGCATATGAGGATGGGAACAGGAGGGATCAGGTGGGAAGAGGATGGAGGGAGAGAATACTGGGAGAGACAAATGGTATTGGGGGGCATCTCAGGGACAAACTAGAAACCTAGTACTGGAAACCCCCAGGAGTCTATGAAGTTGATGCTAGGTAAGACTCTTTTTTTTTTTTTTAGATTTTTTTTATTAATTTATTCATATTACATCTTGATTGTTAGCCCTTCCCCTGTTTCCTCCCATTCTTCCCTCCCTCCCATTTCTCCCCTTCTCCCCTCCCCTATGTCCGTGACCTAGGGAGACCTCCTCCCCCTATACATGCTCTCAGAATATCAAGTCTCTTCTTGGTAACTAGCTATCCTTCCTCTGAGTGCCACCAGGTCTCCCCATCTGGGGGACATGGTCAGAAAAGGGGCACCAGAGTTCCTGTGAGAGTCAGATCTCACTCTCCACTCAACGGTGGAGAGTATCATGTTCGTCGGCTAGGTCTTGGTAGGGATTCGAAGCTTACTGCCTATATTCTCCTTGGCTGGTGCCTTAGTTTGAGGAAGACCCCAGGATCCAGATCTGCCTGTCATAAAGTTCTTCTTGTAGGTTTCCAGGACCCTGTGGGTCCTACAATTTCCTCTTTCTTCCATGCTACTCTTGCCTAAAGTCTCAATCAGATATCCTCTCCTCTGACCCACTTTCTTGGTAAGTAAAGATTTTCATGGTACGTATCCCTTGGACTAGTGTTTTGATATAGGTGAGTATATACCATTTGTCTCTTTTTGCTTCTGGGTGTATTCACTCATTATGATAATTTCTAGATCAATCCATTTGTCCACAAATTTCGGGAATTCCTCGTTTTTAATAGCTGAGTAGTATTCCATCGTGTAAATATACCACAGTTTCTTAGTCCATTCTTCTACTGAGGGACACTTAGGCTGTTTCCATGTTCTGGCTATTATGCATAGAGCAGCTATGAACATGGTTGAGCATATGTCCCTGTTGTGTGGTAGGGCATTTTCTGGGTATATTCCAAGGAGTGGGATAGCTGGGTCTTGAGGAAGCCCTATTCCCATTTTTCTGAGAAAGCGCCAGATAGCTTTCCAAAGTGGTTGTACTAGTTTGCATTCCCACCAGCAATGAAGGAGTGTTCCTCTCTCTCCACATCCTCGCCAACATGTGGTGTCATTTGAGTTTTTGATCTTAGCCATTCTGATGGGTGTAAGATGGAATCTCAGTGTCGTTTTGATTTGCATTTCTCTGATGACTAACGAGGACGAGCATTTCTTTAAGTGTTTCTCGGCCATTTGATATTCCTCTGTTGGGAATTCTCTGTTAAGTTCCAAGCCCCATTTCACAACTGGGTTGTTTGGTTTTGTGGTGTTTAATTTCTTGAGTTCTTTATATATTTTGGATATTAAACCTTTGTCAGATGAAGGGTTGGTGAAGATCTTTTCCCATTCTGTAGGCTGTTGCTTTGTTCATTTGACAGTGTCTCCTGCCTTACAGAAGCTTCTCAGCCTCATGAGGTCCCATTTATTAATTGTCGACATTAAGGCCTGGGCTGTTGGTGTACTGTTCAGGAAGTTGTTTCCTGTGCCTATGTGTCCCAGGCTCTTCCCCACTTTTTCCTCTAACTGAATTAATGTCTCTGGTTTTAAGTTGAGGTCTTTAATCCACTTGGACTTGAGTTTTGTGCATGGTGACAAATAAGGGTCTAATTGCATTTTTCTACATGTAGACATCCAGTTAGACCAGCACCATTTGTTGAAGATGCTATCCTTTTTCCATTGAATAGATTTGGCTTCTTTGTCAAAAATCAAGTGAGCAAATGTGTGTGGATTCATCTCTGGGTCTTCGATTCGATTCCATTGATCCACCAGTCTATTGCTTTGCCAGTACCATGCTGTTTTAATTACTGTTGCTCTGTAGTACAGCTTGAGATCAGGTATGGAGATTCCTCCAGAGGATCTTTTGTTGTATAGGATTGTTTTTGCTATTCTGGGTTTTTTATTTCTCCATATGAATTTTAGAATTGATCTTTCAATATCTTCAAAGTATTTTGTAGGTATTTAGATAGGGATTGCGTTGAATCTGTAGATTGCTTTTGGTAAGATGGCCATTTTTACTATGTTGATTCTCCCAATCCATGAACAAGGTAAATCCCTCCATCTTCTCATGTCATCTTCAATCTCTTTCTTCAGAGGTTTGAAGTTTTTTTCGAATAAGTCCTTCACTTGCTTGGGTAGAGTTACTCCTAGATATTTTATATTGTTTGTGGCTATCGTGAAGGGAATAGTTTTCCTAATTTCTTCCTCTGCCTGTTTGACTCTTAGCAATGGAGAATATAGAACCTGAGCTGTCCTTCTCCTGTAACCAAGTAAGATTTTCAGGAGCAGGATTGGGACACCAACTCAGCTACAAAACCTTTGACCTACAATTTGGTCTGTCTAAAAGATGTGCTGCAGTAAAGGTGTTGCAGATATTATGGGAATAACCACCTAAGGAGTGGTCCAATTTCAGACCCATGCCATGAGTTGGAGTCTACATGTGATACTGCCGGAGGTGCAGGAGCCAGAGGCTGGATATTGTAGAGATCAAGTATAGAACCAAACAGGAAAATAAGACCAACAATTAAAAAAAATGTCAATGAAATGACCCCTAATGATATTTTGTTATACTTGTAGACAGGAGCCTAGCATAATTGTCATCAGAGAGGCTTCATCCAGCAACTGATGGAAACAGATGAAGAGTCCCACATACAAGCTTTAGATGGGGCTTGGGAATCTTGTGGAAGAGGCCAAAGGAGGATTATAAGAACCAGCAGCATCAAGGATGCCACAAGAACATGGTTGACAGAATCAACTAACCTAGGATCATAGGGGCTCATAGAGA
This sequence comes from Acomys russatus, assembly GCF_903995435.1. NCBI lineage: Eukaryota > Metazoa > Chordata > Mammalia > Rodentia > Muridae > Acomys > Acomys russatus. The sequence goes on along the minus strand of NC_067156.1, from coordinate 74,714,239 downwards.
CTAAACCTACAATCAGGGAGCCTGCATGCATGGGTCTGGCCTAGGTGCTCTGCATATATGCACTAGTTGTGTACCGTGGTCTTCTTGTGGGATCAGGGCTGCTTATGGCTCTTTTGACTGTTTTGGGGATCCTTTTCCTCCTACTGGATTGATTTGTCCAGCTTAATCCAGCTTGGTGCTCAGTCTTATTTCAACTTAATATTCCATGTTTGGCCTGCTCTTTTCTGAAGAGAAGGGGAGGAAGAATGGACAGGGAAAGGTAAACAGCCTTTGAGAAGTAATATATGAGAATAAAATATTTTTGAAAGGTTTTATGCCCCTTCATAAAACTAATAAAACAGAACAAAACACAACAAAGACTATTAAATACTTAAAAAGAAAGTCGTTGCTCTAACCATGTTTTTCAATGCTGAAAATTGCATGTGGATTGCCCACTGCTAGTCCCACATACCTCATGCTGTGTGCATATACATTGTATACATGTACACAGAATAAATACATACATTCATCCTGGATGATGTTCTTAAAACAATTCAGTATTTGTGTGAAACATAAAAAACACATTTTTTATGTAAGAGAGGCAAGGAGGGCTCTTTCTATTTATCAAGACAAGATCTGAGGATTTTTATAATCACAGTTCAGTGTGAACTTCTAAATTGTGGTTTTAGTTTTAGTTGTGATTATATCCTTTGAATCATTCTAATGCTCATCTTGCACCTAAACATGGGCATTCACTTTCAGCAGCTGCAATTGGGATTGTGATTAAAATGACAAAAATCTCCAAATAATCCCAGTTTAAATGTCACAATCTATAGAGAAATAAAGAAGGCAAATTAAGCTAAATGATGTATTAGCAGTGAGAAAATTGTGCGTGGAAAGGCCCAAGTAAAAGTCTCAAAACAATTAAAAAATAAAACAAAAGAAAACTGAAAGGCTCAGAGCATCTCCATGCCTGCTGGGAGCCCCCTACCCTCCAAACTGTAACACATGTTTCATCTCAAAGTGTTTCTGCACTCCCTACTCTGCTACAGAAAAGGGGAATGCACAGTGTCTCTTCCCGTGAGGCTCACACTATCACAAACACAGGCGTGCACCTGTTCTCATGTGTCCCTCCTTGTTCTCATGAAATTCCCATCCTGAGCTCTAAATGAGAGACGCATGGGAGAATAGCAAAATAAAAGGATACAGAGGGTCCTAGAAATCTACAAGTAGAACAATATGATAGGCAGATTTGGGCCCAGGGGTCCCGCTCAAACTAAGGCACCAGCCAAGGACAATACAGGAGGTAAACTTTAAACCCCTTCCCAGATCTAGCCAATGATCAGAATATTCTCCACAGTTGAGTGGAGAGTGTGATATGACTTTCTCACGTACTATGGTGCCTCACATTTGACCATGTCCCCTGGAGGGGGAGACCTGATGGCACTCAGAGGAAGGACAGCAGGTAGCCAAGAAGAGACTTGATACCCTATGAGAATATACAGGGGGAGGTAATCCTCCTCAGGAACAGTCATAGGGGAGGGGAATAATGGGGGAATGGGAGGATACAAGGGATGGGATAAACATTGAGATGTAACAAGAATAAATTAAAAAAAAATAAAAAGAGATGATGGCATGAAGACAAGGAAAAAAAAAAAAAAAAAAAAAAAAAAAAAAAAAAAAAAAAAAAAAAGAAATTCCCATCCCGAGCCAGCGTGGTGCTGAAGGACTCACTTATTTTAGGGAATCAGTTCTTTTCTAATTGTATCCTAACATCTGTTCATATGTTTTTTTTTTTGCTTTAAAAAGAGCCTGCTCCCAATGAAAACATAAGTTTTAGGAAAGTCTCTAAATGCACTAACCTTGCTTTTTTGTTTCTTCTTTTTTGTTTGCTTCTTTCTTTTTTTTTTTTCTTGGCTTCTGTAGTTCTGTTTCTGGATAACTGTCCTTGTTAACTGAAGCATTCCAAGCCAGAATGTGTGTGTGTGTGTGTGTGTGTGTGTGTCAGTGTGTGTGTGTGTGTGTGTGCGTGTGTGTGTGCGTGTGTGTGTGTGTGTTGCTTAAGAGCTTACATCAAGAAAGACTCAGGGCTACACTGGGATCCCCAGTACCTAGTGTCATTGCTAGCAGGATAATAAAGATTTTTTATTGGCTTAAACTCACAACTTCTCTGGTGAATACCCCACAACATTAGGAGCATATTGCTATCTAGATAGAAGATTAATATTTGTAGTTATAAGGGCTGCATTTTAATGAGAGGTCCTTACTAATTTGTGAGACTTAAACAACTTTGAGTTCATTATGTAGCTGTGAGAGTGACCCTCTCACTCGACCTCTTGCTGTAGTCATAGTCAGTTGCTTTCTTCCCTTTAAGCCAGGCTGCCTGCACAGGCTATGGTTATGGAGATGATAACAAAAAGCTCACCTGACACCTAGAGTTTCTTTTATAGGAAATTATTCTCAATATAATTCTTAATATAAATCTTTCTTTTTTGTATATAACACCATGTCTTACAAGGACAGCCCCACTCCACAAACCATCTACAGTGATGGTAATTAACTTACCTACCCCAGAAGCAAGGGTCATAGTCTCAATAAGTTTGGATATATAAACTTCTCCACAAACCAGCCAATAGTAACATGGTATTTTTCAGGGATATATTAGTCTGATTCCTATTCAAACTCTCTTGAAAACTCGCATGTAGGCAAAACAAGAGTTTTTCATCCTCTGTGTTCAGATGAGGAAACTAGCACTCCATAAATAACTCATCCTATAATTTGATGATGAAACGCAGAAAGTAAAAGTTTTTATAAATTGAAGGTCTTTTAATACTCATATTTTCAGTGTATCTTAATACAACACTTGAAATGTTTTGATGAGAATGGACTATCAATCCTCACTCACTATGATAAAGACCTTCCCTTTAAGGATGTCGTCTACCTTCTTTTCCACTAAGCATAGTGAATTTAATCTGAGTTAAACCATAAAAAAACCTCTAACAATGATATAATTTTACTCTCAGGAACTGTTGTCTTTTGTTCCTGCCTATCTTTGTATCTGTCTCTGTGCTACACATTTCAAAATCTCTTATATTTTGTTGATGGTCCCTTCAATTGGTTTTACACAATGGTACATATGTGCTCAGACTATGAATGGAAAAAAATTCAAGTAGAGTCAAGTGAGAATACATGTTCATTACATGTACCATAAAATCCTACACCACAGCCTGGTAAGATGTCTGAGGGAGTTAAGGTACATGCAGCCAAGCCTTGTGACTGAATTTTCATCCCCAGAATCCTCATGGAACAAGGGAAGAATGGATTACTGCTAGTTTTCCTCTGTCATCCACATACTCACTAAGGCACACACACACACACACACACACACACACACACACACACACACACACACACCAGCTCACCATTGCACAGACAGACATAAAATAAAAATAATTAAAATTGCAATAATAGTCATGTAAAAGTGGACAAAGAGAAGATCATGAGGCCTCAGCCTTAAACAAAGAAGTAATTAAGGGATGTCATGAGTAGGAGAAATAGTCTTCCATAAGGAAGAGAACACCAATTGATTAACCAGTATCAAATGGTTAGCCCTGAAATCATACACATAAGTAACATTACACAGGATAAGGAGATTGTATTCACGAAATTAGGAATATATGTATGTATATATATATATATATATATATATATATATATATATATATATATATATATATATATATATGTATGTAATGACAATTGATGAAAAACCCATGAATTAGCTGGGTGTGGTGGCATACACCTTTAATCCCAGCACTCGGGAGGCAGAGGCAGGCGATCACTGTGAGTTCGAGGCCAACCTGCTCTACAAAGCGAGTCCAGGACAGCCAGGGCTACACAGAAAGACCCTGGCTCGAAAAACAAAAGCAAAACCAAACAACAACAACAACAACAACAAAACCAAAAAAAGAAGAAAAACCCATGCATTAGAAAGAAAACAGTGAGCAGTATATGAGAGAATCTGGAGGAAGAGAAAAATGATGTAATTATATTATAATTCCAAAAAGTAAATGAAGTAATAAAAATATTTAAATTCCTAGATTTCAAATGCCAGGAATACCAGAAACTTCAGCTTTACTCTGATGTATTTCAGACTATAGTATCTTAAATTATCTTGCAAAGGGAGAATGGCATAAGATACAACGGATCTATAGCAAGACTCAGACCTTGAATGAGATACTTCCTGGTTCCACAGTAAAAAGAGGGATGAAAACAGCAGTATCTTCTATGGTATAAAAAGGGTCTTATACAAGAGAGACTGCTAAAATTTAAGACAGCCCCCATCATCATATTAGCTTTCCTATTACTGCTCCATGGTTGCAATAGAATTTTTATAGAGATATGACAAAAATCCTTTGCTTGTGCTTAGTAATACCCAAAGAATTACCACAGTGTCCTGAATAAATAGTAAAGAGGTCCATCACAGGAATGTTTCTTTACTTAATTTATAAAATAAAATATTTACAGAAACAAATGAGCAAAGTTTCATATTTTAGAAGTAATGGCCCCAACATTGTAGTGTAAGCTTTATTAACACTAATATAACTAGTGACATTTTATGTTTAAAATTGCAGCAGAATACACAAAAGACCACCTGTTATTTCTAGACTTTAAATAGACTGTAGTAAATACTCTTATTAAGAACACTAAGAGGGACCAGTGCACAATGCTTCCTCATTCACCCTTTAGGTCACTCACATACCCCCATAGTTTCTTTTCTTCTCAGGCACCGTACTGCATCAATATAAGGCTCAGCCAAGTGAATACTCTGTCAGTAAGAGATGCTCTACGAAACATAAAAACATCAAATCGTTGGTGACTTGAGGCATTAAAGAAGTTCCTTAGTCACAGGAAAAGTACATACTTCATTAAAATAACTAGAACATCCTGAGAAGGAGGTTATGTTATTTCTTAAGGCAGTAAATATTGAATGTGAGGACCCAGATATCAAAACCAGAAGCCTTCTGCATGTAATCCTAGATATTGAGGATGAATTGGTAGAAAGGTTGTATTGGAAATTCATAATAAAAGCATAAAAGCAAATTAAGAAACGGAGTTATAAATAACAGTTTTATAACGTTCAAATGCTTTCTATTTTCAACAAGAATTTGTTGCCTCAAAAATAACTTAAAAGCACCATAATTCACAAAACATCAGCTTCATGAATTTAAAATGTGCATTTGGAAGAGCTTATGTTTCACAGAGGGACTTTGAAAGCTTCATAGAGCATTCAGGGACTCAGCAGAGTAGTGCCCAGAGAGGGTTTATCAGAAAAGTGTTTGAGATTATGATGGAAGTTCAAACAAACTGCATGGGTGGTGCCTGACCCCCTGCTGGTGATGTATAGATGCTATAAACTGTGAATCCAAAAAATAAAGTGAAGCAAATAAAATCAAAGCAAAACAAACAAACAAAAAAATGGGTTACCAAGGACCACCGTAGCCTGATGACACTTGGAAGGAGCTGGAGGAAACAAGTTACTCCTTCTTTCTCTCTGTTTCCATTTCCTGATCATCTTCTAGAGATGACATTTGGCCAAGAAAAAGAACAGGATTGTTTGTAATAAAGTAAGTCAGTCCTTGGAGAAAAGCAAAGTAGAGAAGTTCAGAACAGATATAGGAAATACTTCACCCAAAAGACTCAACAGTATATACAAATGGTAAACAAGGCATCTGTTCTTAAAAATATGGAGACCTCTATTTGTTTAAAAGAATAAATCACTATGTGAATCTGTATTATTACTTTACAGATGCTTTTCATAGATGCCTTGTTCATGCTGTGGTTCCTTCATTGCCTTTCCAACATGCAGTTTAATGAAAGCAATAGCCCACTTCTCTCTGCTGTTGTGGTCTTGATTCCACTCACAATAACTTTAGTACTCTGTGTATCTCCGACACTCTCATTAGCCAGATCTCTAACCCTGAAACTATAATCTGTCATCTAGAAGTTCTTTGTCTACTAGAAGATGGATTTATTTCTCTAAATAACTTTTCTCATAATGTATTCTAGTGAATTTTTGAATTTCACAGTCAACTGAGGTAATACATATAAAGATTCTAATACACCTAAATATAATAGTCATCAGACTGTATAATTAGTAACTATGATAATAGAATAATCACAAGGCTGTGTGATAGCACTTTTCTGCTCCCTCTGATAGAGCAGTAAGGACTGCAATATTCTGGACTTTTTTTTGCTGAATATCTAATATTTACTAGTGAAGAATTTAATGCTGCCCATAAGTGAAAGCATGACTAAATTAATTAAGTGACTAGCTGAATCATGCAAAATTCCTCCCAGTTTTGGAATTGCATGACTTGGGGCCACAAAGACCACTTTATCTTGGATAAATGGATGTTTTGGCAAAGAAAGAGCTCAGAAAAATTCATCAAAAGGGAGAGTTTATAGAATTCTTGCCATACAATCCATTATGTTACATGAAACAGAATGAAAATTATCATATGGTTAAATAACTTATATGAAAAAAGAACAAAACAAATAAATATAAAACCGTGCTAAACTATTTACTTTTTGAAATCAGGATCTAAATAATATAGGTAAAATGTCATAAATATTCAATGCCCATTAAAAGAAATTTTGTTTAATGTTAAAAAGATATGTGTGTAAGAGAAAGCAAGACAATAGGTAATTTCCAGAGATGGAGAAAGAATACCTGTTTGGTTTTAGATTTTTTTATTGCTGTGAAGAGACACTATGACCAAGGCCATGTATACAAGAAAGAATTTATTGGGGGCTTGCTTGCAGTTTAAGATGTTTAGTTCATGACTATCATGGCACTAAGCAAAGCAACAGGTATGCAGACATAGCACTGGAGCAGTAGGTGAGAGCTTATATATTGGGATAACTATGAGGCAGATAGAAACAGCTAACTGGAATGATATGGGCTTTTGAAAACACAAAGCCCACGCCTGGTGGCACACCTTTTAACAGGCCACACTTCCTCCTACAAGGCCACACCTCCTCCAACAAGGCCACAGTTTTTTGTTTTTGTTTTTTGTTGTTTTTAGGTTTTTCAAGACAGGGTTTCTTTGTGTAACAGTCCTTGCCTGTCTTGGACTCCCTTTTGTAGACCAGGCTGGCCTTGAACTCACAGCTATCTGCCTGCCTCTGCCTCCTGAGTGCTGGGATTAAAGGACCACAGTCCTTAATGGTTCCCAAACTGCTCTACTAAGGACCAAAGATATGGGCCTGTGGAGGTCGTTCTTCAAAGCATAACAGTGGCTATGATACATATGTAGACAGACACAAAGAATTGATAAAAATATAGATGCAGACCAGGTGATACATATTGATAGGGATACTTAAGTGAAGCCTAGGTCTAAAGCACATGGGAGTGTAGATATTCACATATAGGCATTTTGCTTATGGGATCAGGGTAACTGGCCCCTGTCATTTGATGCACATTCTCTGGAAAGTGGCATTGGTAGAAGAGGAACTTTCCACAGTAGTGAATAAAACAATAGAACATAGTGTAGAGCTACATCCATGCTGGAGTGAGTTTTGTAGCTGAGTGTTTTATATTTTTAAATTTAAAATTTTTCGTGGGTGGGGTGTGTTTATGGTGGTTCACATAGTTAAGATGCTAGAGCTGAGATTAACAGTGGGCACTATTACCAAAGTGAGTGTGTTTTAAGGGATTTGAACAGAGAACCTTGTATATATTAGTAAAAAGTATCTCAGCTCTCATTCAGAGATATCTTTGACTATTCTTCAGCTGTCATAAAATTGGACTAAATTTGGTAGCTTTAGATCAAGGATAAACAAGTGAATAAGGGCAGGGACCTTCTCTTAGGAATTCTCTTAACAAAAATCTGTCTTCTAACCTGAGGTGATGTTGTGTCCTGAACTCTTCTTTATCCCATGTGGCTACTGTATAGAACCCTTCAACAAAGGCAATAGGAGCTGAGATTTGTTTCTCACTATTACCTCTGAAGATTATCTCTTAAATTTATCCAGTGCACTCCTCATTAAACAACATTGCCCAACAGCAGTGAGGGGTTAGTATCAGCTCTGCGAGGAGAAAGCTGCTGTCTCTTAGAGAAGAAAGAACAAAACTGGAGAGTGAGAACAATTCAGCATGACCTGACAAGGGGCCTTGTATAGCTGAGTATGTTAGAGCAAAGAAATTTTGGTTTCCCTCATAGTTGCCTTGTGGTCATAAAAGCACTATATTTTCCCCAGAATTGCATTCTCAGAATGACCAGAATAAACAAACAACACAACCAAACACAAACATACTTCAGATGTTGCCTTCTAGGTACTTTCCACAAGTGCCACCCAAAACATTCCACATCCTGGAGCCTAGATGCTGCCTGATTGCGAAGGACTGTGACTTGCTAGAGCACTCTCCCCAAGAGGATATTATTACTGTGAATAGGTAAGAGCACAGTATACAAATTCTGCCAATAATCACTTTATTGCTTTTCTATTTTCATAATTTCTTGAATCATTTGTCAACGCATCAAAAAAAAAAACCCCACAAGTATTATTTAAAAACCAACCCTCTACAGATCAATGAAGTATTTCTGTTTGGTTAATGGATTTTAGCATAGTTTAAGTTCAGAGCAAAATTGATAAAAGTTCTTCCCAAAACACACAAACACATATGCCCCACTCTGGTATTCTGCATTGGTCTAGAGTATTTGTTATGAGGGAATGGATCTGAACACAAAATAAATGACCAACACTCATGATCTTCATTAAAGTTACTACCTGTTTTATGCATTCCGTGCTTCTGGCTGAAGATTAATTGTGTGTATATTGCTTTGAAGCATCATATACAATTATTATTCTTTTATTTTCCCCATAATCTATTGATTTATATAGCACTGTGACTAAACCATGGCAACCATTGAAATGTTTACTCCTCATAATTTAAACTTCCTAGGTGTATCACATGCTTAGAATAAAATAGTTGTATAGGCATTTCAGGTTGGCTTTTTGCAATAAATAACATACATTTAAAAGGTCTTCATGTTTTTGTGTCACAATAATACTCTACTGAATATTCATGTTAGTAATGAACAATGTTCTATTGTAAGGCTGCACTATTTTATCCATTCACTGAACAAAGAACATCTAAAGTGTTCCCAGACTGAGGCAATCATAAAAATGTTGTCAGAAAGTTCATGTGCAAGTTTTTCTAAGTATATACATTTTCTATAATGTTACTAACAATGCCTAACAAAGTTTTGCAGAAGCTTGAAAGATAGTAAACTTTCAGAATCTCAAGAAATTAAAATTTTACATTTAGCTATTTGAATTCTTCCATTAATAAGCAATACTTTTGTTTATTTTAAACAGTTCTTTTCAAAATAAAAATATATATGGGATTAATCCAGTAAAACACAAGTGCAGAATTACATTTACATTTAAGGGAGTTTTATTTAAAGTTTGTATTAATGTTAATGTAGCATTAATATAAATTGATTTCATTAATATTAATACAAAAGTAGTTTAATATGAAGGTTAACTACTTTTTCCTGACATTTAAATAATGAATTTTATTTCTTGTTAATACTTTTTCTTGATTTTTTGAAAAATTACTTCTATCGCCTCATTGATCTTCACCAGTATATCCTTCCCTTCCTCATACTCTGGATCTTCATTCTTCTGTACCCCACAAAATATAGTTAGTGCTCATATGTGTAAGATGGCCCCCTAGAATGTGAGTAATCTACCAATGGCCACAGCCACAGAGAAAATGGCTTCCCTATTCCAGTAGCCATCAGCTACCAACAACTGCTAATCAGTGATTAGGGTCTTATGAGCTCCTACACATCCATGTTGGAATTTTTGTTAACTTGATTTTGTGCAGTTCTTCTGCAGGTAATAATAATGACTATAATTTCACAAGTATAATAGCTATGCCAGGTTCAGAAGATGGCATTCCTTAACACCCTTCCAATCTTTTGGATCTTAACATTCTTCCCTCCTCATCCCTTCATGATGTTTGCTGAATCTTGGGAAGGGATTGAATTGGACTATTTGTCCCACTTAGAAATGATCATTCATATCATTTATTCTCAGTACTTTGAGACCACCCATTGCAAAAAGAAATCTCTCTGAACTAAACATGACTAGCAAAGATCCATTAGTCTAAATACAAATATTTAAATGTCAGTTTGACCATATTCTCATTTAGCAAAAGAACAACAGTAAGTTTCTCTATCGGCCCATAACTTCCCAACCATAGGCAATTAGTATTAGATAAAAACTCTTTCCTGGGATCAGGTCTCAGTTCTTCAATAGTCTTACCTCTATTGTGTTGCGAATACATCTTTCCTAGCAAACTGACACTGAAGCATTCAGGTTCTAGTGTTAAGAGGGACTATTTGAGAAGAACTATTGATGTCTCTTTTTTCCCCTCAGTGGCCTAAATAACACTTTCTGGCACTGACAAACTTAGCCAGATGGGAATAAGTCTAATCAATTTAAGATTGATTTCTCTATGTCATGAAAGCAAAGTGTGCGTTGTATTCAACAATGCAATATTACCATATAGTTATGATGGACAACTGAAAGCAATAGCAACAGCATGTCACTTAGGTGACCTCTACAGTTTCTCTGACTAGTGACTTACAAGAATATATACCATATCTGGCACTGGGGATTTTCATTAATAACCCATGTCCTCTGAGAGCAGTAAAGTCTCTTATACAGGATTGCTCCATTTTAAACACACACACACACACACACACACACACACACACACACACACACACACACACACACATCTCCATAATACTTTTTCGTTCATCATTAGTGTTAGCTAACCCACCTTACCCTATTTCACTTTTATTCCTCTAGTCTTATTCCCACATTACTATTAGTCTTCAGTAAACTTTGTCCTTTTGTGCCATGTGTGTTCTACTACTCACATCAATTACTTTTTAATTGAGTTGGGAAGATAGAACGTGTTCATATAGCTTTCTTATGCTCTTAATTTTGGGTATTACTCTTCCAACACCCCTTATATCCAACATCATCCTCCTTTTTAAAATGTTTCTGTCTAAGTTTCTCCTTCTCTGCCTTCATTTTAGGTATCTTCTACTATTTTTTTCCTTTTGTATCATTTCCCCAATGGCCTATTTCTGATTTCCTGCATTCCACACTATTCCAAGTTAAAAACAAAAAATCTGAAGCTTAAATCTGCATATGCCTTTTGTCTTTCTGGGTCTGGGTTAGCTGATTCAGTATAACATTTCCCCCTATTTTGATCCATTTTATCTTTCTTTATAGCTAAATAAAATTGCATTTTATACATGTACCATATGTTCCTTACTCATTCACCAGTTTTTGACTGGTTAATGTTTAGGATGATTCCATTTCATAACTATTGTGAATAGATTAAAAGTGAATATGGGGGGGGGGAGGCCAGAGTGTGCATCTGGCATAGATCTTACTTCAGATCACCCCAGAAATCCACAGAGGGACCTAAGGCCAATGCAGGGGTTCCTTGGAGCTGTAGACACATTCTCCAGCTACATAGAGGTACACACTCTCTGGTGGACTGAACAGAGACCCCACAGCCTGAGAGAGAATGGGTGGGTGGAAGCCCGGCCAACTGCCACAAGCCAGCATGGCACCACACACTCTGGTAGACTTAACCAAGGCCCCAGGACCCCAGTGGTCAAGGGCAGGGTCTACAAAGTCCATCCTAAGGCAAGATAATGGGCTGTACCTACACTCTCTTGGATAAAGCTGAACCCAGGTCACCTGCCTGATTCAGGGAAGGGTTCCCTCATCCTCACAGGTGAGGGATCTGGACCTATAGACACCCACTAATGAAATGCTCTCAACAGCCAGTGAAAGACACCAGAAACTGCCTCCCAGTGTCAGAAACAGTAAGATGACTACAGGCCAGAGGAAAAATACAAACTACAAAAGTAAAAAAAAAAAAAAAAAAAAAAAAAAAAAAGGCCACTCCAGAATACAGTTATCCGAAGAAATCAACCCTGGGAACTCAAAATCAACTGAAGCACAAGAAAATGACTTCAAATCCTTAATTATGAATATGATAATGGAGGAAACCAATAAAATCAGTAAACAAATACAGGAAGATGCAGTCAAACTGATTGAGGACCTTAGCGAGACCATGACAGAAGCCTATAGAGAGGAAATGAAGAAATCATCGGAAGAAATTCAGATCTAGCCAATGAACAGAACATTCTCCACAGTTGAGTGGAGAGTGGGGTATGACTTTCACACAAACTCTGGTGCCTCATACTTGACCATGTCTCCTGGAGGGGGAGACCTGGTGGAACTAAGAGGAAGGATAGCAGGATAACAAGAAGAGACTTGATACCCTATGAACATATACAGGAGGAGGAAATCCCCCTCAGGAGCAGTCATAGGGGAGGGGAATAAGTGGAAAATGGGAGGGAGGGAAGAATGGGAGGATACAAGGGATGGGATAACCATTGAGATGGAACAAGAATAAATTAATAAAAAATTTAGAAAAATTCAGGAAAATGCAAACAATCAGATGAAGGAAATCAATAAAACAGTTAAGATCTGAAAATGAAGATGGAAACAATGATAGAAGTACAAACAGAAGAAAGCCAGGAATGAGAGAACTTAGAGAAGAAAACAGAATTCAACAGATGGAAGAAAGAATCTCGGGTATAGAATAGACAATAGAAGTATTTGATGCAATCATCAAAGAAAATGTTAAATCTGAAAAATTCCTGGCACAAAACATCCAAGAAATCAAGGACACCATGAAAAGATGAAACCTAAGGATAATTGGAATATATTTTCAACAAAATTATAGAAGAAAATTTCCCCAATTTAAAAAAAGAGATGTGTATAAACATACAAGAGTCCTACAGAACACCAAATAGAATACACCAGAAAAGAAAAATCCTCCTGCCACATAATATCAAGACATAAAAAGTACAAAACAAGGAAAAATATTGAAAGAGAGGAAAAAGGTCAAGTAAAATATAATGGAAAACCTATCAGAATCACATCCAACTTCTTAGCAGAGACCATAAAAGCAAGAAGGGCCAGAGCATAGGTCAATGATAGACATTCCTCAGGGTAAAAGGCTGGAAAAAGATCTTCCAAGCAAATGGACACAAGAAGCAAGCTGGTGTAGCCATTCTAATATCTAATAAAATAGACTTTCAACCAAAATTAATTTAAAGAGATGAGGAGGGACACTTCATACTCATCAAAGGAAAATTCAGCCAGGATGACACCACAATTCTGAACATCTATGCCCCCCAATACAAGGGTACCCACATTTTTAAAAGAAACATTAATAAAGCATAAACCACACATCGATATCCTCACATTAATAGTGGGAGACTTCAACACTCCACTTTCACTGAAGGATAGGTCATCAAAACAGAAGCTAAACTGAGAAGTAATGGCACTAACCTATGTCATGAATCAAATGGATCTAACAGATATCTACAGAACTTTTTACCCAAACACAAAAGATTATAACTTCTTCTCAGCACATCATGGAACCTTCTCCAAAATTGACCATATAATAGGTCACAAAGCAAGCCTCACAGATACAAGATTGAAATAATACTTTGTATCCTATCAGCTACAGACAAAGCTGGACTTCAACAACAGAAATAACAAAAAGCCTACACATACATAGGAACTGAACAACTTCCTACTCTATTACAACTGGGTCAGGGAAGAAATAAAGAAAGAAGTTAGGGACTTAAATGAAAATGAAGGTACAATATACCCAAATTTATGGGACACATTGAAAGCAGTGCTAAGAGGAAAGTTCATAGCACTAAGCACCTTTGAAAAGAGATTGGAAACATATAAGCAACAATGACACATCTGGAAGCCCTAGGGGAAAAAAAGGAGCAGAAACACCCAAGAGGAGTAGATGGCAGGAAATCACCAAAATCAGGGTTGAAATTAATAAGTTCAAAACAAAGAGAAAAATTCAAAGACTCTACAAAACAAAAAGCTGGTTCTTTGAGGAAAATCAACAAGATAGACAAATCATTAGCCAAACTAACTAAAAGGCAGAGGGATGTTATCCTAATCAAAAAAACAAGTAATGGAAAGGGAGACATAACAGACAGTGAAGAAATACGGAGACTCATTAGGTCTTACTTCAAAAGCCTATATGCCACAACATTTGAAAAACTAAAGGAAATGGACAATTTTCTTGATGGATTCCACTTGCTAAGTTGAGTCAAGATTATATAAACATATTAAATAGTCCTATTTCTCCTACAGAAATAGAAGCAGTCATAAAAAATGTCCCAACAACAACAACAACAACAACAAAAAGTCCAAGGTCAGCACAGAATTCTACCAGACCTTTAAAGAAGAGCTAATACCAACACCCTTCAAATTATTCCACAAAATAAAAATGGATGGACCATTACCAAACTCATTCTATGAGGCCACAGTCACCTTGATACCTAAACCTCACTAAGACCCAACAAAGAAAGAGAATTTCAGACCAGTTTCTCTTATGAACATTGATGCAAAAATACTCAATAAAATACTCACAAACTGAATCCAAGAACACACAGACAAAAAAGATATAATTCTCCATGACCAAGTAGGTTTCATCCAAGACATGCAAGGATGGTTCAATATACAGAAATCCATCAATGTAATCCACCCTATATACAAACTGAAAGAAAAACCACATGATCATCTCCTTATATGCCGAAAAGTCATTTGACAAAATCCAACACCAATTCATGTTTAAAGTCTTGGAGAAATTAGGGATACAAGGACATACCTAAACATAATAAAGGCTATAAACAGCAAGCCAATAGCCAACATCAAATTAAATGGATAGAAACTCAAGGAAATATCACTAAAACCGGGGACTAGACAATGCTGCCCTCTCCATATGTCTCCATATGTCTTCAATATAGTACTTGGATTTCTAGCTAGAGCTAGAAGATCAGGGGATCCACATCAGAGAAGAGGAAGCCAATTATCCCTATTCACAAATGGTATGATAGTATACCCTAAAATTCTACCTGGGAACTCCTACAGCTGATAAACGCCTTCAGCTGAGTGGCTGGATACAAAATCAACTAAAAAAGTATATTAATGACATCAACATAAAATCAAATACATTAAATCTGTTAGAAGAAAACATGTGTAGTAGCCTGGACCTCATTGGGCACAGGAGATAACTTCTTGAACAGAACACGAACAGTCCAGGCTCTAAGGTCAACCATCAATAAATGGACCTCATAAGGCTGAGAAGCTTTTGTAAGGCAGAGGACACTGTCAACAGAACAAAGCCACAACCTACAGGCTGGGAAAATATCTTCACCAACCCTACATCTGACAAAGGGCTAATATCCAAAATATATAAAGAACTCAAAAACTAAGCACCACCGAACCAAATAACCCAAATAAGAATGGGGTTCAGAGCTAAAAAGAGAGTTCTCAATAGAGGACTATAGAATGGTTGAGAAACACTTAAAGAAATGCTCAATGGCCCTGGAGAGATGGCTCAGAGGTTAAGGGCACTGAATGCTCTTCCAGAGGTCCTGAGTTCAATTTGCAGCAACCATATGGTGGCCCACAACATTATATAATGTGATCTGGCCTGCAGGTGTACATGCCTGCAGAACACTGTATACATAATAATGAACAATTTTTTAAAAATGCTCAATGTCCTTAGTCATTAGAGAAATGCAAATTGAAACGATTCTTACACCCACCAGAATGGCTAAGATCAAAAACTCAAGTGACAGCACATGCTGGCAAAGACGTGGAGGAAGGGGAACATTCCTTCATTCCTGGTGGGGGTGCAAACTTGTATAATCTCTTTACCTATCAATCTGCCACTTTCTTAGAAAATTGGGAATAAGGCTACCTCAAGGCTCAGCTATTCTACTCCTTGAAATATACCCGAAAGATGGTCCACCACACAACAAGGACATTTGCTCCACTATGTTCATAGCAGCCTTATTCATAATAGGCAAAATCTGCAAACAACCTAGATGTCCCTCAGTCAAAGAATGGATAACGAAATTGTGGTATATTTACACTATGGAATAATATTCAGCTATTAAAAACAAGGAAACTTGAAATTTGCAGGCAAAGAAATGGAACTAGAAATGATCATCCTGAGGAGTTAACCCAGATCCAGAAAGATACACACGGAATATACTCAGTTATAATTGGATATGAGCCTAACATAGATGTCCTCTGAGAATTTTTACTCAGTGGGGAATTGGGACAGATGCTGGGACTATTTTTGGGATTCCAGGTGAGAGTGGTATGGGAGAATGTGGATATTTAAGGACCCAGAAGGTCCAGGAACCAGGAACCAGGAACAAGAAGACCAGCAAGGCTGGTGGATCTGGACCCAGGGAGGCCTGCACAAACTGCTGTACCAGCCAAGGACAATGCATGCAGTAAACCTAGACACCCTATTCAGATCTAGCCAATTGACAGTGCATTCTCCACTGTTGTGTGGATAGGGGACTGCCTTTGACATGAATTCTGGTGCCCCTTATTTGACCACTTCCCCTTGGTGGCACTCAGGGGAAGGCTATCCAGAAATGATCTGATAGGCTGTGATCACATAGTGTGGAAGAGAGTCCCATTCTGACACAGGTCTAGGGAAGGGGAATAGGGTGAAAGAGGGAGGGAGAGGGAACGGGAAGATACAAGTGAGAGGATAACAATCAGATTGTAATCTGAATAATAAAAATTTAATTAAAAAAGAAAAAAAGAATTTTCATTTTATACCCAGCAGTGTCCATTATTTAACAGCTATAAACATTTAAAATAGTATTATGTCTAAATATATAGTTTGTACTTATCTTTTTATAATTTAATCATAAATGCATCTTAGTCAATCTAGTTCAAACTATGATTATTTTGCTCAAGTTCAAGATGACTGCTCTGCTAGATTATCAGCTTCTTCCTTTATTCTCTGTACCAAAGACTCACGTTCATATACTAGACACAAAGTTTATGCAAATTCATTTGGAAACAAAGGTTAAAACTATCCAAGAGGTGGTATTTGACATCTAAGGGATCATCAGGCTCATTACCTGAACCAAAGAACTGTGAGTTTAGGAAAGATAAAATTTAGAACAAGAGGAGCCATAATACTGGAAATCTACTAAATGAAGTCCGGGTTGGGCATTTTGTTGGGGCTTCAGGTTTTCCTCTTTCCCGTATGAGTCCATTTTAGATATCCATTCTTATGCCACACTGCCATTTCTCTTTGCAATGTCTTCTGGGAATAAGAATCTACCATGTCCCCTGGATAGGGAGGCTTGGTGGCACTCAGAGGAAGGATAGCAGGCTACCAAGAAAAGACATGATACCCTATGAGCATATACAGGGGAAGGAGGTCCCCCTCAGTCACAGTCATAGGGGGAGAGAGTAAGGGGAAAGCAGGGCAGAGGGAGGAATGGGAGGATACAAGGGATAGGATAACAATTTAGATATAATATGAATAAATTAATAAAATATATTAAAAAGAATCTACCATCTGTAGAATCTTTTACTTTCCTTGTGCAATATATTCCTTTAGCTCTCTCATTTAATCACTTCTTTGTATTTATGACTCATATGGTAGCACATAAAATGGCATTGGATATTTTTCATGATTTATGGGCAAGAAAATTGTAAATACACATTCAAAATGTTTTCAGTAGTTTTGTACCTGTTACTGGTATCTGTAACACCCAGAAATGTTGGCCTGACTGGCCAGACGCAATGTTCTTGACCCTTGATTCTCTTCCACTGAGGCAGCAACATCAGACACAGTGCGCTTTTCTTTTGGGTAAGGTAGTTATAACTAAGATTGGCCCATTTCTATATGTCTTTCACACATGACTAACTTAATTACAAGACCTTTTAGCTATCACGTGGCTTTCAGGAGAACATTTTAGAAATTTCTACTACCTATGTGTTTAACAGTATCACTTAAATTAGATTGATTATGAACAGATTCAATATGGAAAGCAGTTGGCAAGAACATGAACATCAAAAAGTGTGATTCATTAAAGGCAGATTACTTTAGCATCTAAGAAATACTGTTAGAGGACATTTCTTTTTTAATTCTATTTGCTTTATTAACAATAAAAAGGAAAAATAAATCATCATTTTTCAATTTATTGTAGTTATCCTGAAATCAATAATTAAAAATTATCTATTAATGTTATAGGATGAAATAAAAAAATTCAGGCATGTGCACAGGCAAAATGTAGAATGTATACTAAAAATTCTCCTGTGGTAGAGTTGCAAAAAAGTGAAACTGAAAAAGATACTAAAACTCAATAAAATATTTGAGTTAATTCAGTTAGCCTTGATTTTGTTGTTACTAATAAAGATGTCAAGGACTAGAAAGATGAGAAGTAATATTTTCTTACACTTGGGAATTACATATTTCGTAGGTTCTTAAATAGCAAGCTATAATTTTGAAGTGCACATTTGTGACAGTGCCTTAGGAGACATATGCCAATGGCAATTTACTCCAGAAAGGGAGGACATCAAGGAGAGACCAAAGAAATTATTTCACCTAAGTATAGATTAATGAACGACGAAGTTTATTGGGTTACTATTAGTAGTATAGGTGAGGACTTACTTACAGAAGCCTAGGTGTCTTAAAAGTAGCTACATGACCAAGCTCAGACCAATATTGGTGACCATTCATGCAAGATACAACCCAAGATTCATTGTACAACTTGCAAGCAACTAAATAATTTTCTCCTGTTTTTTCCCATTTTTTTCAAATATCCTTGGAACTGAGATGATCTATAAAATGAGAAAATGGAAAATTTCAATGTCAAAATGATTTATTATAGGACATATTTTCAGTGGAAACCCTTAAAAATAAGAAGTTTCAAAATGCATATTCTATACAAACAAAAATAACTATAGTTGGAAACAAAACAATTAATAAAAGAAAAACCACCCAATTAAGGGTATTATGAAGATTTTATATTGTTTTCAGTCAGATTTAGGAAAGGGAAAGAACATTAATTTTTTTCTGTTTCTCAATGTAAAGTCATCCAAAGAATTTAAAAAAGTCATTAGTAAGCATGGATCTGCCTTTATTGAATAAAGGTAATTAATTTATTTAATAATCAGTTACAAATTTAATTTTTATTCAATAGTCTCATATGCTACTTATTTTTCTGCCTATTTCAAAAGCATATGTAAACCATACATATGTCAGGCTTGGTGATACATGCTTGTACTCTCAGCCCTCTGGACATTGAGTAAGGCAGCAAGATAGTTCAGGACCATCATTGGCTACATAATAAATTGAAGGCCAGCCTGAAATACACGAGGCCTTCCCAACTCTAAAATCCACCTACCAGTCTGTCATCTCTATCTTCAAATTATATTTTAAGTACTATAATTTTACTTTATAAACCCAAACTGCTAAATTATTCCATCCTTAAGATTTATGTATATAGTTTGTGTACAATCTGAAGATCATCTTCCTCAAGGTAGTTGTGCTTTCTATGTACAGTACTTAGAACACTTTGTTTAGGTCTCTACATGATTTGACTCCTTTAATTGTGCGGTTAAGTGACCATGTACCTTAAAGGTGCTTCAGTTAATGCTGTCATATATTCACAGTTGATTCTTCTTGGCTACTATTCTCATAGCATTGTTGCTACAATAAAAATACAAAACTATATTTTTATTTGTTGACTTATTGTCATTTTGTAACTAGACTATAATTTCCTACTATATTTAGTAACCACCAGCTCTTAGAATACCATTGGTTATTGGTAGTGATTAAATATAGATTAAATGAGTAAATATATTCATAAATAAAAATATGAAATTATTTGTATCATTCAATTATCTCACCATATAATATGAACTCTTCATCCTTAGCTTATATCAACCTACTCTTATTTATGGTATTTATATATTAAAATGTTTACATCAGTTAGAATTGTTGAATTCTTCCTGCAATCTTTGTGAATAGTTCTTGTTTGGACATTTATCTTATTGGAGACAAGAGAGAATGTTTTGCAATAATGCATTGCCAACATTTCTCATGAATAATTTAATATGTTTTAGTAAGAAATTAAAACTGAGAAATTAACATAAAAAGATACCATCTTTTTTTTTTTTTGAAACACAGCATAGTTCTTTAATTTCACAAGAACTGATTTTCTAGTATAATATAAAAGGACTTACGTGATATAACAAGAGTGAAAAGACACCATCTTAGAAAATGGATAAGATATACAATATTGAAGAGTGTCAATGCATAAATAGCCTATGCCAAGGTCATTCTAAAAACTGTGTTTCTGGGATACAACATTACAAGGAGAGAATATTGGTGTATATTCCATTCTCAATGGGCTAATCTATACTGAAGGATAGTTTAACAAGTGCTACAAGAACATGCCTGGTTAGCCTCACGTTTCCCAAGTGGCTTCTTTGTTTTCCGACTTCTCTTAGTTCTAGTCATTCTTAGGTTAGTGAGATAATTTCGTATTTAGTTTGTAGGCTTCATTTGCATTAAAACGTGTCCTATTCAATTGAAGGCATGAGCATTAGGTACTGATTGACATAACCATGAATAATTATGCATTCAACTATTTGAAAATCTTCAATAAATATGAACTCTGAGTTAGTTGGTTAAATGTGAATCATGTGTTTGATTCTTTGCACTAAATACTATTACACCTGGCTCTACATTCAAATGTGGGAAATTTTAGTACCAGGTATAAGTGGGTTGATCTTAGTCTCAGGTCTGCTGGGAGGCTTTGTTTCTCCAAAGTGTACTCATAACTCTAAATATTGCTAAACATTTCAATGTATGACAACTTGTCATTGACCTCAGTAATTCAGCTCTTCCCAAGTCTATCTGTCTGTATGTTTGTATGTATGTATATCTGTCTGTACATGTACGTATCCCACCATTTTTATAGTTCTGTTAAGAAAATGTTAGAGTGAATTAAGAACTTATACTTTACCTAAAATATAATCTTTTTGCTACAAAGAATGTGGTATCCTATCTGTTGTTGTTTGTCAACTCCTAGGACAAATGATTTGTCCAGATGGAATTATTCTCTTTTTATACCACATTATATCACATTATAATATACCACATTATAATATTGGAAACTTTTTATTTTTCTTCATCTGAAAAAAATTAGATAATTTTTATATTGAAATGGAGTGGTATAATCCTGTTACTTGATGCTACATATATTTTATGGATATTCAAAGATATAAAATTGTAAGATTAAACATATCTCATGAGTTGTCAACCCTATATATGGACCACAATGTTCCACGTATATTTTTATAAGCTATCTTTGGGAAGTTGTCTTTTCCATGGATGTACAGAAAAGCACACATCATTTTCAATTGGTTGTGAATTCTCCCATGACCAGATTATGTAATGTTTTATTTCTTTAGCAACTGAGAGATTCATCCATTCAGGTATTGCATCCAAGGTAACATCTTTTGTTCTGTCTTCTGATTTGTATTTTGTTGTTGTTGTTTTTCTTTCATCAAGATTAGTTTTTTCATATAATATATTCTGGTTATGGTTTCCCATCCTAGCTGCTCCCATATCCTTCCTACCTCCCCTCCTACCAAAATCCACACCATTTCCTTTCTTCTGAACTTTAGTAAATGAGCATTTTAAATAATAATAAAACAAAACAACAAGAAAAAACCAAAACAAATAAAAACCAAAGTAGGATAAAGCAAACCAACAGAAGAATATCCAATGAAACAGCATGAGAAACAGAGACACATAGGTCCCTATACACAGAAATCCAACAAATATACAGAACTATAAACCATAATATATGTGCAAAATATCTGTAAGGTAAAACAAATGCCCCAAGAATGCACTATGATACAAGCGCCAAAAATACCTTTGAAATTATTTTGTTTGCCATTGCTAGATGCAGGACCTTCCCTTGGGAGTGTTTTGTATGCCCATGAGAATTTTTATTTTGTTAATGGTTGTCAATTGAAAATAGTTTCTGGGTGATGAATGGGAGATTATGTCTACTTCTACTCTCAGCACTGGGATCCATCTGGCTCATACCAAAGTAATCTCTATGCATGTTGCTACAGTCTCTGTAAGTTCATATGTATGTCAGTCCTAGTATGTTCAGAAGGCTTTACTTCCTTGGTGTCCTCCATTCCTAGTCTCTTGAAATCTTTCCACTTCTTCCACAGAGTTTCTTGAACTGTGAAGGGAAAGATTTTGTGGAGAATTCTCAACTGGGACTAAATGTTCCAAGGTATCTCACTCTCTGCACATTGTTCAGTTGTGGGTCTCTGTACTTGCTCCCATCTATTGTGAAAGGAAGGCTAAGCCAGATGCTAATTGATGAGTGTAGCAGAATGTTATTAGGGGATAGTTTATTGGTACATTCCTTTAGCATAAATTGAATATTTGCTTTTCCCCTAGGTCTTTGGACTATCTAGTCTCAGGTTCTTGGCCACCTGGGCAGTGTTGGGGATATGTCATATCTCATGGAGTGAGCCTTATCTCTAACCAAATATTGATTGATTAGCTGTCACCAGTTTATTGCCACTATTGAACCAGTGCATCTTTCAGGCAGATCACCATTGTAGGTGAAGGTTTGTAGTTTGGTTGTTATTTACCTTTCTCCTTTGATAGTGTGCAGAGTACCTTCCAGTATCTTCAACACTAGTCAGTAGCTCTAAGTAGGTAGCTCAACTTATCCATGTTCTGTAAGGTGTGTGTGTAGGTGCTGTCTCCAGAAATAGGCTTTTACCATCAGTTTATGAAGAGCAACCAATAGCCTTGGCAATAAGCTGGTCAATTGGAGGTTCCTATGGGCACCTTGGGCCAATAAATCAGTGTGATGAGATATGTCCAGATGTGGCTCCATCTTCCTTGTTATTTGATCTAAATTCCCTTTAGATCTTCATATGTGTATACATTTTTAGAAAGCTTCTACTGCACTAGTTTTCCCTATGACTCAAATGAGCCTTAGTATTAGCTGTCCTTGCCCATGCTCCCTCATCAGCATCCTCTTCCCTCTCCATGTTGCTTCATCACCACCATCTTCCCTCCGCCTGCCCATTTGATGCTTCCATTCCAATCCTTCCTCCTTCCAAAATTATTTTCCATATATACATACTCTATTTTCCCTCCTTGGGGTGATCCACCTTGTCCCTTCCTCTATACATAATCTCCTTGTTATATGATACACGTCTGGATGACCTGTCTATTGGAGAGTGGGGTGTTATAGTCTTTCACTGTCACTGTGTGAGGAACAATATGCAATTTTAGTTGTAATAGTGTTTCATTATCAACTTGGGTGCTTTCCTGTCTCTTCTGATTAGTTTTGGTTTGAAGTCAATTTTATTAGATACAACACCTGTTTTCTAGTGTTTGTTTGCTTGGAATATCTTTTCATTCTTTTACTATTAGGTGATCTCTACCTTTGATGTTAAGGTATGTTTCTTGCATACAGCAGAAGGATGGACTCTGTTTTCAAATCCATTGTATTAGTTTGCATCATCTTATTGGGGAATTGAGACCATTGATGTTAAATGTTATTAGTGACCAGTTCTTGTTGATTCCTGTTTTTTTCTTGTGATGTGGCTTCTGCTCCCTCTTCTTTCAATTTGATGTTTTCAGATTATTTATTTCTTGTGTTTTTGTGGGTGTGGTTAACCTTTTTATATTGAAGTTTTTCTCCTAAAACCTTCTAGAGCTAGATTTTTAGATATATACTCCTTATACTTGGATTTAGTGTAGAATGATTTTCTTTCTCCATCTATTGCATTTGAAAATTTTGCTGAGTTTACTAGTCTAGCCTCACATCTGTGGTTTCTTAGAGATTGTAGAACATCTGCTCCAGGCCCTTTTGGCTTTCAAAGTTTAAAGAGAAGTCAGGTATTATTCTAGTGGGTTTGCCTTCATATTTTACTTGAGCCTTTTCTCTTGTATTTTTAAAATATTGTTCCTTTGTTCTATACATTAGTGCACTGATTATTATGTGTTACAGAGGTCCTTATTTTTTGATGTTCTGTATGATTTTTGTACCTTAATAGGCATCTTCTTCCTTAGGTTAGAGAGATTTCCTTCTTTGATTTTGTTGAAAATATTTTATGTGTGGGCTGGAGAGTTGGTTCAGAGGTTAAGAGTACTGCTCACTCTTTCAAAGGTCCTGAGTTCAATTCCCAGCAACCACATGGTGACTCACAACCGTATATGATGAATTAGGTGCCCTTTCTGGCATGCAGACATATAACCAGGCAAAATACTGTATAAGTATAATAAGTAACTAAATCTTTTCTAAAAAGAAAAGATTTTATGTGCCTTTGACTTTGGTTTCTTCTCTTTCATCTAATCTTATTATTCATGAATAGTGATTTTAAAGTGCTCCAGTTTTTCTGGATAGTTTATGCCAGTAATTTTTAATATTTTAACATTTTCTTTGACTGAAGTATCCATTTCTACCATGTCTTTGATGCTTTAAATTCTGTCTTTTATCTCTTGTATTCTACTCATGAGGCTTACCTCAGAGGTTCTTGTTCAACTTTATAAATTTTTCAGTTCCAATTCTAATTCAGTTTTGGTTTCCTTTAGTTATTCCATTTCCATTTTTATATCTTGAAGTGTTTTCTTCATTTTATCCAATTGTTTGCATTTTCATACATTTCATTAATAGATTTATTCTTATCCTCTTTAAGGTCATAGAACATATTTATAATAGCTATTTTGAAGTCCTTATATTTTTCTTCAGCTATATTACATTTGTTGGAGCATACCATATACTAAATATATGTATTTCTTAACCCTACTACAGTAGGGCTGCTTGGATCTTGTGGAGACATATACCTTAATAATTACTGGTTGTATTTTTTTAACTGGTTGTATTCTTAAAGCAATATTTTATTATGTTTCTTTTTAACATATACATTTATATTATTACATATGAATAAATAAACTATATACAGCAGGAAGAACCATGAAACAATCAGAAATTATATAAATTTTAGAATCATAGTGATGTACTATTTGTATTTGGCAAACTTGAAGTAAACATCTTTCCTTTCTTGCTGAGTCTAAATTTCTGAATGAAAACCAATATCTATCATATCTCATCTCTATTAACTTAGGACATCTATCTTGATCTAAAAATACCTTAACCCCTAACCAACTAAGCACAATTGTAAGATTAAACTATCTGGTCTTCAACCCCATCGGAGACTTGAGAAGGGATAAAACTTAATTACCTGAGTGAACTGGAAGTTCAGGTTAGCAGCTTCCAAAATGAAAAAATGACTGAGACAGTTTACTGCCTGAGTAATCACCCTACACTCTCTATAACATTGGAACATCATCTCCTACCTTCTAGCCCAATATATCTGACAGACATATTTTCAAGGCAGGAACTATAGAGGACTTGGTTGTCCAGTCTTGGCAGAGTTTGGCTGTCAATTCTGCCTGCATCTAAGCTTGCCCAATTTTTGTCAGAATTCTGTCTGTGGCAGAAATGAGGACATTTTTCCTAGTAGCTTGTTTACCACATATAGAGATAAAGAGGTTCTTTGATGCTCTTCATCTTCTTTGAGGTAGGCTAGATGTTGCCAGGAGTTAACTTGTCTTGTCAAAGAATTTTTTAAATAATAAAAACATCTTCAAATGCCATATTCTGTAGGTCTCTGAGGCTATTGAAGACCTTATTAATTATTTTACCTTATATATCTGTAGAATCATATCTATCTTTGAGACCTAGGATATATATTCTTGTGATAAAATTAGACTAGTATTTGACATGACCATGATTTGTTCAACTAACAATTAGCTTGTATTACTTAATTATCCTAACTAGGCTGCAGCACCACTTTCAAGATATTGGAAGCAAATCTTGTATTATAATTGAGTTGGATTGGTACAATACCTCATATTAGAGTAGCAAGTGTGTGTGTGTGTGTGTGTGTGTGTGTGTGTGTGTGTGTGTGAAGAATAATCTTAGATATGAATCCTATACCAAAGTATCAAAAATACATTAATTTTGCATCAATATACAAAATTATATACCAATTAATTAAGAATAACCTCATTTGTGAGTAACAATTAAGGTCTTGAGTTGAGTATATTCAATAATCTACCTTTTGTTCTATCCTTCCTCTATATGTCTATATCCCCCTTTATTTCTTTTCAGCTCCTATTTCTTTACCTATGAAAGAAAGATAAAGGAAAAGAGAAACCTCCCTGAGTCCAACCTAGTTTTTCTCTCTGTATAAGATCAATGATAACTTATAACCAACTCCCAAATGAAAATAAGCATCTGTAGCCAAAGTGAGCAAACAAAACCCTACCCAACCCCCCTTAGAAGAAATGGTATGTCTTTCTTTTAAGGTTTATTCAGGCTGATTTAGGGTGAATAATACTTTGAAGGGGCCAAAAAATTGGGGAAAATGGTTAAGCAAGCCAGGGATAGCATTTCTGGTCCATTTTCTAAATGTTGAGAAAGCCCAGGCTTAATAGGAGTCCCGTGGGACAGTACAGAGTCCAAGGTAGTATTTATTGAATTAAGTTCTATGATTCTTTCTATCCTTTCCACTCTCTTTATTCACCTCTTAGGATCTTCCCAGTGGGGTCACTAAATGTTCTCACTTCATACTAGCTGAAAGTACAAGTAAAATCACAATGAATATTCTACTTGAAATCACACACAGAATAGCTTTTTTAAGGTCACTCTTGTGATTGTCCAGTTCATGACATTCCTTATGCAGTGATTCCTTCCACTCTTTTTCTTAGGGTATACATGTCACACACCTTAGAAACCAATGAGCAAAACATAGGTCAGCTGCAATAACTAAGGTAACTTTATTTACTCTTCATTCTGAGTAAACATAGATATGTTTATCTCTTTCAACTTAGTAGACCAAAATAAATTCTAAATCTACTATAAGGATTAAATGTAATAAATGAAACCTTAGAACTATTGCTGTTTATGTAGTTCCTCAAAACTATCTATGGAGTTAACATATTAGAAAAACAATAATGAAATAATAAAATTATTTGCTTTTAAAATCATAAATTTATATTCTATAATATACATTACCTAGTACCAGTTTAATTCTATAATTTTAAAGCAACAAAAATATAACCTTAGCCTATTAAAAATAAAGAATTAGTAATTAACAAAATAAAATATCTATCTTTTGTGAAAAATTATTATCTCTTAAAGTTCTAAAGAATCAGTGTGTGTATGTGTGTGTGTGTGTGTGTGTGTGTGTGTGTGTGTGTATGTGTGCATGCACACATGCATTGGCATCCATAGGTTGGTGACATCTGTCTTCCTCTGTTGGTCTGTTTGATGTATTTTTTAAAAATTCCAGAGTCTCTCACTGAATCCAGACCACATTAACTGGCAACCAAACTCTGAAGATCCACTTGTTTTTGCCTCCATAATACCTAGCGCTAAGGTTATAGGAGTGAAAAAGATGCCTGGGTCCTTTCTTCTTTATAGACTTTGAGAACTTAGGTCACCATGCTAATGTGACAGTCACTTTACTGACTGAGGCAAGTCTATAGTCTCAGTAATTACATTCTAAAAATGTGATATAATCTGAAACATAAACACTTCATATTTCTCATTCTCAATATAAATTTTTAAAGAAAAGAGACATATTATACATAGTAACACAAAGTCTAGATGTGTAACTTTAAGTTCATAGAAGAAAGAAGCAACTGCATTCTGCCTGGAATCACACTGATTTCAACACAGTAGTGACGTAAGTTCTGAGTAGCCATAGGCTTCACACAATAGGCACCCTGTTGACAGTAGCTCCTGGTTAGCCTTTTCCATGCAACAGTGTGTGCACTACAAAATATTCTTTGTCCATCGCACTGTGACAAGAACAAACCTTTTTCTTTTATTTTTTTAAATGTGTGTACAGTTTTCTCAATCTTAAAATTACATAATTGAAATCTAGTGTGGTGGGTCATATCTGTAACCCCAGCATTCTGAATACAAAAGCAGAAAGGTCATGTGAAGCTTTCTCAAGAAACCAAAAAGAAAATGTTAAGACTTTGTATTATAATTGTAATTTTTAGTTGTTAACACTGTTGATGACTTATTCTTTTGTGTGAGTGAGAGATAACAAGTAATGTGCATGAAATATAATTTGAGTCATTTTGTAAATAATTAATAAAACTGATGCAGTCATTGTTTCATTTATATTTTATATGAGTTCTTACTAGGCCCTGGGTACTGATGCAGGAGCTGAAATATGTATTTTTACCACTTTCAAATACTGACTCTTCAGTAGAGTACATGACAGAGTTTTCTTATGATTGAATATGATACATATTTATTAAATTTACTATACAAAATCTGATATATAGCATGTATGGAGGATATATTTTACATAAAAATAAACTGAAATATTAAAATATTTTTACAGACATTATAATTAATTAAAAGTTTTCAGCTTGAACTCACAGTGAGCCCATTCTGTACTGATGAATGCCTTGAAGTAGCTGAGACTGAGAGATAATGCTAGCCTGTGCTACAATCTGATCATATGCAAAAAAAATTTCCAACAAGGCCAACATATAAATGATAATGAAAAACTCAGATATATTCTTGCCTAGGAAAAAGCAAACATTTTTCATATCATTTCTGAAGATAAAAAATTCATCAAGTCATTTTTTAATCTCTGGTCACTACATGAGGAGCACATTTCTCTCTCAATTTCACTTCGGTTCATGTGCCCTGGCATCTCACCTAATGATTAAACTCTCTGATGTGGAACATGGCTCCATTCATCACAGAAAAATCAAAGTGTGCATCTATCACTTACTTTGTCCCTTATTTATCATGACAGTGATGCCTACAAAGCTTTCCATCAAGGCAGCTGAGGTTCACGTCAATACAGCCTGGCATTTCTGTGGTTGGCCCTTATCAAAATGCCCTTTGAGTTGTTTCCCCTTTCTCTCCTTGACTATTTCATTACTTTACTGGCAGGCCTAATCTCTGTATATCATGCCAAATGTCCTTGCATTCTATAATTCCTTGACAATGTAATTCCAACTCTCACTTCAGTATTTCAAAGTAGTTTGGCTAGACTCTTAAGTCTTTGACTTTATGGGTTTATCTTCTTCAGTACTTCTTCAAGCCAAGGATATATGACTAGAATTCCAAATGAGTGTCTGCAATTATGTAATTATCGAAAGCAACACAATCTGCAAATAAGGCAAATCAATCATACACACACACACTAATTATAATGCAAGAAAGTTTATAAGCTAAGACAAAAATAGCAGTATATCTTGACGACTCTGTCTCTGTCTCTGTCTGTCTCTTTCTCACTTCCTCCACTCTCTCCCTCCATCCCTCTGCCCATCTCTTGTTCCATCTCCCCTTCCTTTTGGGAGGATGAGGGAAGAAAGGAACACTTTCATGTGATTCAAGCAAACCTCAAACTCTATTAGCTGAGGTGGGACTTAAACTTCTTCCTTTACCTCCCATGTTCTAGGATTACAGGTTTTCACTATGACATCTAGGTAGTTTTAACTCTGCTAAGTTTTTTTTAATATGCTAAAAATGATAGACAGGGAAAGAACTATCCTTGATCCTTTAATACTAAATCCAGCAAGAGCTGAAAGCTGAGCATAGACACTGAAATAGAGTTCATTAATCTACATTATTTATATATGTAAAACAAAGAATTGTCCTATAACAGAAAGCTGTAAGAGGATCTAAGGTTTTCAAAAATCATGAGATATCTACAAAGACCAAGTTAGCGACTGGGTACATGAGATGGAGGCAGGGTGTAAACAGACACTCCCAATTCTGTCCTTTTTACACCAGTGCTTCTCCCAACCTGGCTTTCTGTGTTTTCTCATCTTTATGATTGCAGATTGTGTAGAGAAAGAGAGAGCTCTGTATACTCACATCTTGTCTTGGAAGTTCTTTATTGATGCCACTTTTGCTGATCCAACTGTTGGGATTGATGGTTCTCAACAGTCAACTCAACTTTCTATTCCATAATCTCTCTGTGTAGGAGGATCTGAGCTTCTTTCAGGATATTTCTGTCTGCTACTGCTTTTCTTTACATATCCTTTTCTTCTTGTCTCTCATGTTTATTCTTCATTTCACTGCTACCCCTTGTACTTCCCCACACAGTATCTGTACTGGTTTTCTTTCATTTATGAAATGCATCAACTAGTTAAAAAGTATTAGCCTCCTTTTTGTGTGTGCTATCATTTGTTAGCTTGTGCATGTGTGTATGCATATTTCTCAGGTGTTATTTAAGCACTGGATCTTTTGGTTTTGCAAGTATCAAATTATACAGGTCAACACATTAACATTTCTTCTGGGTTTTTGGTTGGGATGGAAAAATATAACACAGCGAAAGCTTCATCAAGAAACCTTTTCTGATTTCCATCTCTTACATAAGCCTTTTGCTCCCTGTGTTGGAGTTACCATAGAGGCAAAACAGTCTCTGCAAATCTAAATAAAATAGTCTTGAATCCACCTTGCAAAATAGAACCTACATTTTTTAAGTTTCATCTGAAACTGAAGACTAAAGCAGTTTCCTTAAACATTAGTTGTGAACATAATAGATATAAATAACTTCCATTTGAGTTGTTGGTCATGGTAGTTCAAATAATGTCCAAAGCAATATATGTTATTACTGTTACCCTTGCTTGCTTCAACAAAGTTTAAGGTAAATCCCTATTGCTGAAGATACTATACATGTCTGACACAGAACTCAGAAGATTCTAGGTAGAAATAACCTGAAAGTTTCTTTCATGAAGTCTGGCTTTTATAGTACCAAAAAATTCTATGTAAGCTGCCAGTGAGGGGCATAATTAAAAGTTCTTTTTATTTCTGATGCCTATAAACTATAATAACAAAGAAACCAATATGTCAAGATATCCCAAAAGGTGTGAAAGTGGCACTCATACCTGGGTGGTAACCAACATGTGCCTAATTGGACTTAAAGTAGGTTCAGTAGAAGGAGAATCATATTTGGCCACCTATCCAGTCATGGATCTCAGAGGAGAGCTACTATTCCCACTTTACTAAATCAATATAGTTTCTAAATGTGTTCCAAAATTTATCTTTTGGCATATTTTTAGCAATTTTATTTGGATTCTTATACTTCTACCTCCTTTCCACCCTAATTCTACCCTAATCCTTTCAACTCCCCATCCCAGGTAGGGGAGACAGGTAGACGGGAAATGGGACATAGGTGTCCTTAGATGACTTCTTGCTGATTAGGGTTGTTGCCCTTGAGGGCAAGTCCAATCTTCATAATTAGGATATCTCCAACCTCATCTGATCAATCCTCAACCAGGAGTTGCAGATAGGACCCTCTTCCTCTTCATCTTCCTTCCTTCCTTCCCCTTCTCCTTCTTAGCACTATCACCATTTTCTGGGTTTTGGCATGTACACACTTTCAAGATTCCCCAGAACTCTAAATGTGAACTATCTGCAGCTGGCAAAAATCATTCCCCTGTTAATGCATCAGACAAAGCATAGTTAGCAGCTGTGGACAGTCTGAAGCAACCCCATATTCCACACCTGAGATTAAAACAAAAATATATTTATATAACATAACTAGGATTTTTAAGGAACTAAAATTCTCACTACACTTATCCTTATATTCATAGATAATTCCATCTCTTTTCCCTCATCAGAGAAGCTTTTCTTGGCAGTAAACAGAGACCATTCAGGAAACTAAAACTGGTCATAATGTAGAGATTACTGTACAGTGTGGTTCTCATATCTGCAACACAACTTCTCTCCCTAAGGCTCAGGGAATATCACAGAAAGAAAAGATGGGAAGATTTAAAAACAGAGAGGGCAAGAAAGCCTAAACTAGACCTGAACAATAATATGGGACAGGGAAATATCACAGGAGCCACAACCTTAAACAAAGAACTACAATCAACTAAGGATCTCTGAAAAAGAGATAGATTTATACTCTCACAGGGATAAGTCTCCTAATCAGTTGTCAATACAAGACGCCAGTCCATAAATCATGGAAGGTGGATCTATGCCAGGTTGTAGTCTTAACATTAACTTTACAGCAATATTAAACCCTATAACCATAAAGAGCACAGGTTTTACATTTATAAATTGGGAAAATTAAAAACAGGAAAAATAAAAGTTTGTTTCAAAGCTTACATCTCATCTATCAAAAAATCCACAATAAATATTTTACCAAACAACCAAATGTGGCCATTCACATCAATGTTACATTATAATTTTAAACACTATAGTTCTCCTCAACTAAAATGCATGACACAGGAAGAAAGCAGTCTTGAGTAAATGAAATTATCATAATAATAAAGATTAAGTTATTAAATGTACACATAAAATGGGATGTATTTGAAACACTGTGATAAGAAATTATCCAAGTATGAAAGAGCATAGATTTACCTTCTATTAATTTTATTGTTTAGAATGCTAACATGGATTTCACAGGTTAAGATCAACATGCCAGCATCCTTTTGAAGGCTTCAGAGCAGTCTTTATTCTCTTGTTTTCTTTCATATATCGAGGCTTGCCACATCCACTGATTCTAACTTTTACCTTCAAGCAAGCCAACATCCTCGTCTCTCTGGCTGAACCCTAAGTCATCTCTTTTACCTCCCTCTTCCAGCATCTGAATGTGTTTACGTGATTGATCAATGTTGTATGACAAAACTCCTCCTGAAGAGGCTCAATGCACACATGTACTCACCCTATATAAAGAGACCACAACAGACCAAAGTACAGGCATAAACAAAGTCCAACTTGATATTTTGTTGGTGATATTTACAGGAATATGGGTGAGATATTACTTACTAAAGCAATATTATTCAAAGACAAATGTATCACCAAAGCCTTCCCTATATTGGTTATACCTTACAAAAGCTTAGAACTGGGAGCACACTGTGTAGTCTGAAGGCAGCTCAAGAGATGGAGGAGTGTTCTCTTTAGATGGCTCAGTTGGCCTAAATAGTTTCCAGTATGCTTGACTGGTTTCTGTTTTTTTTTTTTTTTTTCAAGGCTGCTAGTGTAGTCTCAAAATCTTTGCAGCATTGCTTGTCTGGGAATGATCCTCAGTTGTCTTGTCTAGTGAATCTGGTCAGTTTCAGGGAATTCCTGAAGTTGTTTGAGCTGTTTAACTTCTTATTTAAGAAGTTTCTGTGTAAAATGGAATGCTTCAATGTTGTAGGGAACTCAGTCCTTCATGTATAACCGGTAAGCCTATCCTGAAACATGCGCACCATGCAACAGTGAAAAATACATTTGAAGTTCAATGTTTCTCCTTGTGAGAGACACCTTTAAACATTCTGAGAAACACTCAGCATGCTATTTTAGATTTCATTAGATGGCCTTCACATATCAGTAAGTACAATTCATTTTGTAATTTACTAATATTTAAATTAGTATTCAAAATTCTTAGCAACTGAGAAAGACCTATTACAATGAAAATGCGAATCAATGATTTATTATATTATTTTCCCTAGATTAGCTTGCTAGTGAGTTTCCCAAATTAAATGTACACATAAAATGTTTTAGCTTTTAATTCTAGAGGAATTTTAGGTAGGTTTACATAAAAATTTCATAGTCTATAGGTCCTTATAAAAACACTCAGTTTTGGCTGTTATTTAACCTTGCATTGGTTGAGGCATATTTGTTGTAATTAATCAAGAAATATTGGTATACACTTAGTAAGGCTTTATTCATATTTTTTGAGTTTTTACTTAATATATCCTTTATTATCTAAGATACTACATTATTGCAGGCCTTTCACGGATCTAACTTGAGGTTTATTAATAAAGACACAGAAACATCTATATGGTTTAAGGCTGTTGGCCTTTTGCTGCGGAAGTCTCTCAGTTAACTACTAACTTAACCCAACTTCTCCAGTATGGCATCCTCCCTGTGGTTCCAATTGCCTATCTCCCTGATCCCATCGGTCTCCCTTCCTTCTCCTGGATCCAGCCACCTGTGTCCTTGCCTGCATCTCCCAGCTACTTCCTGCCCCAAATCCTCAGCTCTTTATTATGTGAAAAGCCACCTTCCTTACTCCACTAGTAAGCTGAGGAATGTTACCTTCCCCATAGCAGTTTGCCTTTATTTGTAAAGGCAGGTGGGGAAGTGACATTCATATATCCTGTTATCTGGGCAGTGCAAGCTTCAGTTAACAATTAAGAACACAATTTTCATAGCCAGAAGATACAATATATGTGGGTCACCCCACACCACATTCTGACTATTTTTTGTGTCTCTAGTCTCCTCTTGGTTGTGTCAGTTTCTTAGCTGTTTCTTATTTTTGATGATTTGGGTGGTGATATAAAAATATGGCCCTAGGATTTTATAGGATGCCCTAGATTGAGATGTGTCTCTGAGTTTTGCTCAAGACTAACATAAGCTTATTTAATTTCAGAGGCAGACAATCTATCATTTCTACCACATCATAGCAAGGGTACCTACTATCCACATGACTTTTAGTACTTTTAATGCTGATAAAGACTGAGGAAGTCATTGTCAGTTTTCTCTACTTCAAAGTTTTGTTTTTCTGCTATTCTTCGCTCTTCAGATGATTGCAACTATGGCTCACATTTAATAAGTTGGTAGTTAAATATTGCCTTCATAACAGAAAGAACATCTAAGGTATTGTTTTAAATTATTCTGAGTAGGAGATATGAAAACACTTGTTATTTATTTTTATTTAAACATATATTCATATTTTATAATTAAGAAAATAAGAAATAAAATAATAAGGTGCCAGGTAACAAATATTATATTATATTGTTATTCCAAGATTACCCAGATCGAGAGACCCCCCAAAAAAGACCACCAGGACTCAATACCGATGCAACAAAAGCAGGGTCCTGTATTACGGGCTCAGAGCTTCTGATCACAATACTTCCTGATGGAGCAGGATAGGAGAGTGATACCAGAGTTTCAAGGGTAATGGGTTTATAAGGAAAAACTGTAATTAGGAGTGGGGGGGGCTCACAGGGAAGTAAGGACAAAACCATTAGTGGGGGTTGTGAGTCTCAGGAATGTAGTCCTTCAGGCAGGTTGGGTGGAGACCGGATCTCCAGGGAAAGTTGTGAGTTTCAGGAATGCAGACCTTTAAACAGGTTGGGTGGAGGCTGCATCTCCAGGGATCACTGGATGTTAATTGTATTTAATTGTTCTGGTGCAGTTTCTGGAGAGTTCTGGCTGTGTCATTCCCAGAACACAGGAAGAAGGGCACGTATAGGACAAGTTCTCATACAGACCATCATTAATTGCAGAATATAAATTACATATAAGATATGGCGTTAAAATTGCCCCTACAATATGAGGCTTATTAAGTGAACATGGGGAGAAAAGGAAAGGAGGAGGCGTACCCCAGATAGATAGATAGATAGATAGATAGATAGAGAGAGAGAGAGAGAGAGAGAGAGAGAGAGAGAGAGAGAGATAGATAGAGAGCCACGAGGAGGATTTGGCTTTTTATAATCTTGGGTAGGACCACCCCCCAGGGCAAGTAGGCAATCACATCACATGTAGGCAGACTGAAGCAGAATCCTAACATTCCTTCCTTTTCTTATAATTACAAAATAAGGAACGTTGGATTGTTTTATGTAAAGTAAGTTGGAATATATAAATATAGGTTCATTGGAAGCAGTTTTTGGCTGCCATGTGAGTGTGTGAGGGAGAGAGAGAGAGGGAGAGAGGGGTAGTGAGACACACACACACACACACACACACACACACACACACACACACAGAGAGAGAGAGAGAGAGAGAGAGAGAGAGAGAGAGAGAGAGAGAGAGAGAGAGAGAGAGGAAGCAATAGCCATAAAATATCGTGGGAAGGAAAAGTTCTTTCCTGAAAGTTCAGGGTAGAGGGCAAGGTGTGGCAGGGTATGGCAGTTATGCCCTGCAGCAGGTAAGGACCAAGGAGTGCTGGGAGCACCTGCAACTGTTTGCCTTCAGTCTGGAGCACTCCACTTTATGCTTTTTCAAATGAATAAGGGGTGAAGTAATCCTATTAACTACTTCCTGCTGACAATAGGGCAGCGACAGGGGGTTAAAAGGCTGAAATGCTGTCCTGGTTCCAGAAGAATAGGCTCTTGCATTTGCTGTCCA
Organism: Acomys russatus; assembly: GCF_903995435.1. Taxonomy (NCBI): domain Eukaryota; kingdom Metazoa; phylum Chordata; class Mammalia; order Rodentia; family Muridae; genus Acomys; species Acomys russatus. The sequence goes on along the minus strand of NC_067156.1, from coordinate 74,678,111 downwards.
GAGTTTGAGAACATGTGAGGCTGGGAGGGGCAATGCAGGTCCAGCTGACAGGACCTATGAGGTTAGACTGGAGCAACTGGAGCTTTTACGATGTCCCAGACTTAGGAGGTCTGGCAGGATACTGAAACATATATGTGGGCAGAAGTCAAAGTTAATAGGAAGGGAGAAAATTCCTTTCAGGCATACAATTGAAACTCTTGGGAGAGCAAAGAGAAAAGTCTTGAAAGTAAGGAAAGAGACAATGCTTGATAATTTTGGGGAAAAAAAAAAAAAAGAAATAGGGAGCTTCCTTCCATTTTACTGGATTGCTGGCAATAATTAAAAAGTTTTAGTTATGGATCTGTCCAAGCTTGGTTGCAGAGGTGTGTAACCTTAGCAGCCATTAATGTGAGCATAGAGATGTGAAATTCTCAGAAGGCATCCCAGAGGAACTTGGAGAAGGGCCAGATGGACTGTTCGCATGGGAAGAGTAGTAGTTAGTGACCTGTCAGGGTGTCCCCTCAGCAAGCTTTAACTTGATGAGATTGATGAAACTGTCCCAGCAGCTCATCAACGCTGGTCAGAGACCAAGGGCATGGCCGAAGAGCAGACATGGTTACCTAGCACTAGGATTTCGAACAAGAGGCTGAAGAGAATGAACCAATCTGGTAAAGGGAGATCTCACCCAGGGAGAAGGTCCTAGATGAAGGGTCTGGAGTGAAGAAGAGAAAAGGCTTGAATATAAGGTATCTCCTTTCATAGTCCAGATTCTTGGCAGTAGTTAAAAACATCCCATATAATATTAGGATTTAATGTGCCATTAATTGGCCATTTGACCCTTTTCCTAAGGGATACTGAGGTCAGGTTATTTAATGATTAAAAATAAGAAATAAGATAATGAGATGCCAGACAACAGATATTAGATTGTATGAGGTTTATTAAGTAAGCACGGGGAGAGAAAGAAAGGGGGAAGGGGTATGAGAGAGAGAGAGAGAGAGAGAGAGAGAGAGAGAGAGAGAGAGAGAGAGAGAGAGAGAGAGAATGAGAGAGGCAGACAAGGCAGTCAGACAGAAACAGAGACAGAGACAGAGACAGAGGCAGAGACAGAGGCAGAGACAGAGAGATGGAGCCGTGCCCCTATGGCAGGTAGGCAATGACATCACAGGTGGGTGGACTGAAGCAGAATCCTAACACTGGTAAGGGGTGGAATGCCCTGTCTACTTTCCTTTCTCAGTGCTGGAATTCCTGCACCTTTAAATATGTGCAGGTTTTGTGCACTGCCACAACCTCTATGAATTCATTTGTGCATTGCTTCTTTTGTATACACACACACATACACATGCACGCACGCACGCACACACACAAAACTGTTATGTTTTGTCTTACTGGTTTTTTTTGGTTGTTTGTTTTGATTTTCATTTTGTTTTGTTTCGTTTTTCTTTTTTATAGACAGCTGTATCATGAGAGACACAGAGAGAGAGAAAGAGATGTAGTGAGGGATAGGAATGTGGGAAGGACTGGGGAGGTGTTGTGGAGGGCAACATGACCAAAATACAGTATATAAAAACAAAGGTATACATAAGTTTTCAGTGCTAGCTCTTTGAGAAAGAGGGTATTTTTTATTTTGTGAACTTGATTATTTGGCATCTGAATTGAAAAAACAGATTTTGTTAGTGAACTATTTTTTTGTATTGAACAAAAACATGGTATTGATAACAAATAATAACAATAGTTGCATTTAGAATTAAAACTTATTTAAATGCACATTTTCTGGGACTTAGAAATGACTAAGTGAAAAAGCTCATGAGGGTAATATCTATTGGCTATGTACTAGTGATCACATAGCTTATGTCCAACTGTGCACAGAAATGTGTTTCTTTTCATCTCTTGTCTCATTGGTCAAATGTACAACTCAGTATATACGGTGTAAAGAGAATTTGAGGTTGCAGTGCTTAATTACTTTATCCATTTCCATCTGCTAGTTGATTTTAGTCATTCTCACCAGCTTTTGATGACATAAAAATTCACCCAGTGGATCCATTTCAAGATGGACATTTCACACTGATGATTCCAAAAGACTATTTTTCTTCAATAAGCATCATTGCCTTATACAACCTCCTAGTAGATGATATGACTTTATAGATTTCTCTTTTTCTCACATTCTTCTCTTAATTGAAAATCTAATATTTTGTAAGTATAAGGTCAAAGTCTTTCTTTCTTTTTTTTTTTTTTTTTTTTTTTTTTTTCGAGACAGGGTTTCTCTGTGTAGCCTTGGCCATCCTGGACTCACTTTGTAGACCAGGCTGGCCTCGAACTCACAGCGATCCACCTGCCTCTGCCTCCCGAGTGCTGGGAAGGTCAAATTCTTATGTGTCCTATCTTTGATTAAATAAAAACAAATTGTAAAGAATGCTTTAGTAAAACTACCAGCAAATTTATAAATCCACACTTGGATTTCAGTCTCATGGCAAACAGCCCATCCAAGAAACTGTGACTTTTAAGTCTCTAAATTGTTAAGTAGCCTATGAAAAGTCAGAAAATATCAGTCTAAGACTACATAGAAATAACACTTAAAAAGAAAAAAATTCTATAATCTCCAAGAAAATTACTAGTTTACCAGTTACATTCTTTTTTTCACTTACAAGAAGCTAGCATCAAAACTGTTTTCAACAGACAAAGAGGGAAGGTGCTTCCATTGTGGCCAGTTTGGAGTGGTTCCAACTGTTTTCAAGGTATTGGTAACAATTGCTTTACCCCAAAGTAATATTGGCATCAAGGAAGGATAACAAGCTTTTTACAGATGAAGTATTTGTCAAAGATAATGGAAATAATAACAATTGTTAAAAACCATCAAATTGCCTCAAGTTTTTCCTTCCTGAGCTAACTATATTCCAAATTACAGTGGAAATAGTGTGTCATCTTCTATACACTATTATTGAAATACTGGATAAATTTTGCTATCTCAGAGATGTGCATTGGTGGGTTGAGTTTGGTTTTGATGTTCTTCATGTTAGTGTGATTTTATTTCTAAGACCTTGGCAAGCAGAAACCAGAAGAAAGTGAAGCATTTTTAATTCAATTATTTGATATTTTAATATCTTGTTTCTTAAGTTCTTTATGTATTTTGGATATCAGTTTTCTATAAAATGTGAAATTGATAAAAGTTTTTTCTGATTCTATAGGCTGAAATTTTGTCCAAATAACAGTATTTGTGACCTTACAAGAACTTTCAGTTTCAATAGGTCCCATTTATTAATTGTTGATCTACTTTGTCTTCTATCAGTTTCAGTGCATCTGGCTTTATGTTGAAGTCTTTGATCTATTTGGGCTTTATTGTGTGTAGTGTGATAAATATGATAATCTATTTGCATTCTTCTACATGCAGATATCCAGTTTGACCATTTGACTAGCTTCCACTTGTTGAAGATGCTGTCTTTTTTCCCATTGTATATTTTGACCTATTTATTTAAAAAAACAACAACTTGTGTCCATAGGCTTATGGATTTGATTCCACTGAACAATGAATCTGCTTTTATGCCAATAAAATGTGTTTTTTATTATAATAGTGCTATAGTATAACTTGAAATAGGGAAGAGTGAAACCTCCAGCAGTTCTTTTACTGTTCAGTATTGTTTTAGCTATCCTGTTTGTTTTTTAATTTTTTAATATAAAATTGAGAACTGTCCTCTTAATATGTGTGAAGAGTTATGTTAACATTTTGATGGTAATTTCACTGAATCTATAGATTGCTTTTTGTAGGATGGCCATTTTTTCTGTTAATTCTGTTGAACTCTGTTGTTAAGGTCAAAGTCTGGCATTATTAGAAAGCCCTGGAGCTCGGTGCTACAATGACAGACTCCCTTCCTCAGCTGGATTCTCCCCTCAGCTGGGTTCCCTCCTCTCTGCCTCAGCAGGGAAACCTCAGATCTTTTAAGGAGGATCACCTAACCATCGATGAGATTATAGACCCAACCCTTTCCCAGTAAGAAACCAATTCAGTTCGTACCTGGGGATTCCCGGAAATATCCTCTCTGTGCTAAGGAGATGTTTTGGAACCTTAGTTTTTAACCAATGACCTTCTTCCACACCTCTAACTGTACCTAAGATTCTTCCCCACCCCCACTGCCCTTTGGATAATTAATTACTGTGTTCCCCTTCTTATAATAGGACTGTATTGCTGCATGTAAATGAAGTATCCTCAGAACTCAAATACCCCCAAACCCCTCCCACTGCACAAGAGCTATAATATCCCTGATTCATGAAATAAACACTCTCTCCTTCCATTCTTCCTTCTTGACTGCCTGAGACTTGTCATTTATTCTGGGGAAAGAAGAGCTCCCCTTTTCTCTGAAGAATTTGTCACTGGACTTCTGGGCTTGGTTTCCAGTCAGGTAGCCTCACACTGATGGCCACCACTAGCTTCAGCAATTTACTAGTGTGTCAGCATGGATCTCATCCACCACTGTGCCCCTCTGAGGAGGTGAGTGGCCCACTGCTCTTGAAGCAGCCATTCTATCTGCCCAAACCAAACCAGGCTGCCGCCACGGCCTCTTGGTTTCAAGGTCTGAGCTTTCATTACTGTCTGTTCATATTGTGGCACTGACTTCATGAAGTCAGGTTGGTCCTCTTTGCAGGTTGGCTCAGAGTTTCTGAGCCCTGAGCTCCCTACTGCCATCTGGCCTGGTGCTGACAGCCCAGCTAAAAGAGAAGTAACACTTACTGCAGAGAAATTTTTTCTCCTGCCCTTGCAGATGAACTAGAGATCTTCTGGCCCAGATCTTCCACCTTCCACCCTTCTTGGCCTGGAGAGCAATTCCTGGGAAAGGTAGAACCTTTGACTCCTCATTTTACCTTTTCCACTTGGAAGCCAAGGGCATTCAAGGGCACATTTGCACTTCCAGTTGGGTGAATTTCTGGCCTCCTGGGGGACATGGAACCACCCAGAGCACGGGTGACCTTTCCATCTTCTGATATCTTCTTCAATTTCTTTCTTCAAAGAATTGAAGTTTTTATCATAAGTCTTTCATTTGCTTGATTAGAGTTATCACAAGATATTTTATATTCTTTGAGGGTATTGTAAAAGGTGTTTCCAGTTAGACCAGCAATATTTGTTGAAGATGCTGTCTTTTTTCCATTGTATAGTTTGGACTTCTTTGTCAAAAGCCAAGTGTTCATAGATGCGTGGGTTTATTTCTGGGACTTTCATTCAATTCTATGCCAGTGCCATTCCATTTTTATTACTGTTGCTCTATAGTACACCTTCAGATCAGGGATGGAGAATCTTTCAGAAAATCTCTTTTTTTATAGGATTGTCTTAGCTATTCTGGTTTTTTGTTTTTCCATATGAAGTTGAGAATTGATCTATCAATGTCTGTAAAGAATTGTGTAGGTATTTTGATAGAGATTGCATTGAATCTGTAGATTGTTTTCAGTAAGATGGCCACTTGTACTATGCACATCCTCCTGATCCATGAAGGTCGGATATCTTTCCATCTTTTGATATTTTCAATTTTTTCCTTCAGAGACAAAGATTTTTTAAACAAATCTTTCATTTGCATGGATAGAGTTACACCAATATACTTTATATTATTTGTAGCTATTGTGAAGGATGTAGTTTTCCTAACATCTTTCTCAGCTTGTTTGTCATTTGTACATAGGAGGGCTACTGATTTTTTAAATTAATCATGTGCTGGTCTAACATGATGTCTACAGGTATAAAAATGCAAATAGATCCATATTTATCACACTGTACAAACTAAAGTTCAAGTGCATTAAAGACATCAACATAAAACCAGACACACTAAATCTGTTAGACTAAACAATGGGGAAGAACCTTGAATTCATTGGCACAGGAGACAACTTCCTGAACAGAATGCCAACAGTTCAGATTCTAAGACCAACAAATAATAAATGGGATCTCATGAAACTGAAAAGCTTCTGTAAGGCAAAGGACACTGTCAATAGAACAAAATGACAGCCTACAGACTGGGAAAAGATCTTCACCAACCCTACATCTGAAAGAGGGCTAACATCCAAAATATATAAAGAACTCAAGAAATTAAACACTACCAAACCAAATTATCCAATTAAAAATGGGGCACAGAGCCAAGCAGTGAATTCTCAACAGAGGAATATCGAATGTGTAAAAAACACTTAAAAACATGCTCAAAGTCCTTAGTCATCAGGAAATTGCAAATAAAAATGAGTCTGAGATTTCATTTTATACCTGTCAGCATGACTAAAATAAAAAACTCAAGTGATAGCACATGCTGGAGAGGATGTGGAGAAAGGGAACACTCCTCCATTGCTGGTGGGAGTGCAAACTGGTACAACTGCTTTGAAAACTAATTTGATGCTTTCTCAGAAAATTGGAAAAAGTTCTACCTAAGGACCCTACTATACTACTCCTGGGCATACACCTGAAAGATGCTCCACCATACAACAAGGACATATGCTCAAATATGTTCATAGCAACCTTATTCATAATAGTCAGAATCTGGAAACAACCTCGATGTCCCACAACTGAAGAATGGATAAAGAAACTGTGGTACATTTACACAATGGAATATTATTAAGGTATTAAAAACAAGGAAAATTTGAAATTTGCAGACAAAAGGATGGAACTAGAAAAGGTCATTCTGAGTGAGGTAACCCAGACCAAGAAAGACACATATGGTATATACTCAGTTATAAGTGGATATTAGCCCAATATAGATACCCTCTGAGAGACTCTACCCAGTGGGAGCTTGGGACAGATACTGGGAATTGCAGTTGGATTGTGGGCAGAGTGCTGAGAGTTGCTTTGAAGAATTGGAGGATGGAAGATCCTGAAGGTGTCAGCAGTCCTACTGGGAGACCATCAAGGTGGACAGATGAGGACGGTGGGGCGGGGTTGGGGTGGGATAGAGAGGACTGAACAAACTGATGCACTAACCAAGGAAAATGCATGCAGAGAACCCCAGCCTCCTGCTCAGATATAGCCAATGGACTGAGTCTGACATGAACTCTGGTGCCTTTGATTTGACCACTTCCCCTTGGTGAGGAGGCCCTGGGGACACACAGAGGAAAGGGATGCAGGCTATCCAGAAGGGGCCTGTTAGGCTGAAGTCAGATGGTGGGGGAGGACATCCCCCTGTTAGAGGTCTAGGGGAGGAGAATAAGGCAGAAGAGGGAGGGATGGTGGTAGCAGGAAGATATGAGCAAGGGGATAACAATTGTGATGTAATGTGAATAAATTATAATAAATTAAAAAATGAAAAAGAAAGGTATAGTTTCCTTAATTTCTTTCTCAATCTGGTTGTCATTTGTATATAGAAGGCTACTGATTCTTATGAGTTAATTTTGTGTCCAGTTACTTTGCTGAAGGTGCATGTCAGCTATAAGGATTCTCCAATGGCGATTTTCAGGTCACTTGTATATACTAACATATCATCTGAAGATAAAGATGCTTTGATTTTTTTCCTTTCCAATTTGTATCCCTTCGATCTCTTTAAGTTGTCTTATTGTTCTAGCTGGTTAATATTTAAAAGAGCTTTGTTGCAAATGTGTAGCAGAGGTCTCATAAATGGAACATCTGTGCTTAGTGTTTGCCTCTCTGTAGTGAGTAATCATTGGCGATACAATTTGCAATCACTCGCAAATAATTTAACATTTCTAATGGCCTGAGTTAAGGTCAAAATTCAATAGTTAAGAAGACTAATTAAAAGGCAACATTTGTTTTTTATGAAATTTTAGGCTGGTTTAGTATTATACAATTGTCCATTAAATAAGTTAATGAGATAATTCCAGAGGAATTTAGTTCATATCCTTCCTTCCAAATAAAAATGACATGACACCATTGAATTAAGTTAAGAGGGTTAGAGAATGTAAAGTTTCTCTTCAAAAAGATGATCTATTGTTTCTCATTGATCAATCCTAGAATTTAGCAATTCTAAGCCAAGTAAGGCAAAGGAAAAAGATTATAAAGACAAAAGTCATAAGACCAGAGTGATGTTTTCTTGGGATTGCAGTAGCTCTAAGTTTCCCTTCCCAGCTATTTTCCTCTACATAAAGTCTTCATTGATTTGGCATCATGCCTCCTAGTATATTTTATCCCCTTGGTCAATGCTTAGTATTTAAAAACATATAACTTCCATGGAAGACCACAAATCTATACAGGGCTGATGGGTACTGTCCCTGATCCATCATGAATCATACTTCCTTTATCCATATCTGTTGCTGACTCCATGGTCATGCCACCTCTCAGGGTCATTCTTCGCACATGACCACAGGGAACTGGCCAGAGTATAACAGGTTCTGACTTTACACTTTATAGTTAATATTGAGACCCTGCTCACTGGCATAAATTCCTCTTATATCTGCATATGGCTCTACAGTGACTTTAGGTTCAATTACTTCACCTGAGGTAGTTTTATTATGACGAATGTGGATCAACTATTGGATGTATTTAAGGAGCTAAAATCCAAATAAAGAATGTAAGAAGGACCTTCTGCTATCCAGTGCAGGCAGGGCACAGGACACCTAGAGGCCCTGGTGCCGCTGAGTAAGTGATGGAGAAATGGTAAAGAAAAAGAAACAGAATGGTGTATGAACAATGAAGAGATGCAGAATTGGATGTACAAGAGTAGTGAGAGATGTGAAAAGCCTGTGCTATCAACCTGAGGCCATAGTGAGGTCCTGGCCTGTGCTGCTGCCAAAGACTATGCCTGAGTCCATGGCTCTGCAGCAGCTAATGACTGTGTCAATGTCCATGGCCCATGTTACCACCAAAAGCCATTCAGATGTCCCTGGTCTAACCTGCTACCTGGGGACATGTTGATATGCATTGATATCTAAGGCTGTGCAGAACTGGCCTTGCTCCTCACCATTTGCAGCACTGAGAGAATTGGCCCCAATCCTTGCTTGGGCAACATGGAAAAGCTGGCCTAAGTGCATAAGATCAGGAGAGCTTTTGCGTCCCTCACCAGCTATAGCACTCAGGAATGTAGTCCTGCACTTCAGCTGGGCAGCTGGGCATGGAGAGCTGGTGCACTGACCAACTCAGCTACCACCCAGGCCCAGACCCAGGGCTCTGATGCTTGCCCACCCAACATCTACCCCTCATCTATGAACTGGTGGAGCCTGTGAGGGGCTGGTCTTGCATAACCAAAGTTACAGGATCTCTATGACATGGTAAAAATAGGATATTTGAGAGAAATCCTAGTGAGGATCCAGAATTGATAAGGTAGCAAGAAACCACAGGCCTTGAACCAGAGCAATGACACAATGCAATGAACATTTGAAAGTAAAACTGTTTGGGCAAAAGGGTATACTCTGTGACACACCATAGCTTCCATAGTGAAATATTATTATTAATTATTATTTTATTTGGTGGAGTTGCAAGGGTGGATATGGAGGGATGGGGAAATGAGTGAGATTGGGGTGCATGATGTGACATTCACAAAGAATCAGTAAAAAGTATAAAAAGAAAAATTTAGGAAGTCACAATAAAGTGTTGTGGTAAGTCTAAGAAAAGTATATGAACCTAGATTATGATGAAATAATCTAAAGCATTTATGAACACACAAATATAATGATGGTAGCATAATTTTGTGAGAGCTTTCAGTTTTTCTTTGGTAGTGAATATATATATATGAAAATCTGGGGGAAATAATATATTACTTCTCCAATGTTATCTACCAGAGTTCTTCTAGGTAAATGCTTAGATGTGTGTATGCATTTCTCTATTCACATAAAAATACAAATTTGCTCTCAAATAGTGTCTATTTTTCTCTATTTACAATTGCATTTAATTAAAACCTTCATTATCCATTCAAATAATACACATCTGTCTGCACATCTCCTTTTTCCTAATTTTCACATACTTTCCATGAATGTTCCTACCAAATTGTTGGGGGTTCCTTGTATGCTTTAGTGAGCTGGCTGTGACCATTATTTATAAATGTATTGATTGAGTGACAGCGTGATTTATTTCTCTTTCTATTACTTCTTTGTTAACTGTATTTTTTCTCAGTTCAAAACCCTGACCTCATGATCAGTGTGAGTCACCTTTGTGGATGTAGTTAAGGGAAGAAAATCCAAATGAAGGATGATGGAAGATTTTTGTGTAACCAGTGGGAAGATTTTGTTTCTGTCTGTATCATGTTGACATACTAATATTACTCAACATTTTCCCTCAGTTTCTATTAGTGAAGTTATGTTTGTTTCTTTGTGCTTTGCTATCAAGAGGAATAAAATTATACTTTTAATGAAAGTACCTTCTATAGTTCAAGGTGTTGAGTATCTTTTCTATGTGAGTAAATGAAATTGAACTTTGGTTTCTTCTGCTCCCTGGAAAAATCAATATTTTTCTAATTTAAACAATAAAATTATTCAAATCCATGAAGAATCTGTTGCAATACTGACTTTATCTCCATAGCAAATGTGAGCAAATAATTTAATTAATAGAATTCTATGACTCAAAATGTCTTAAAGAATCAGTTTTTGAAATAAAATACTTGCAAAACGAATACAAGAACACATCAAAGATATCATTCATCATGACCAAGTAGGCGGCATTCCAGGCATGCAGGGATGGTTTAATATACGGAAATCCATCCACCACATAAACAAACTGAAAATAAAAAACCACATGATCATCTCTTTGGATGCAGAGAAAGCATTTGATAAAATCCAACAGCCATTCATGTTTAAAGTTTTAGAGAGATCGGGGATACAAGGCACTTTCTTCAACATAATAAAGGCTATATACAGCAAGCCAATAGCCAAAATCAAAGTAAATGGTGAGATACTCAAGGAAATTCCTCTAAAATCGGGAATAAGGCAAGGCTGCCCACTCTCTCCATATCTCTTCAATATAGTACTCGAAGTTCTAGCCAGAGCAATAAGACAACAAAAGGAGATCAAGGGTATCCAAATGGGAAAGGAGGAAGTCAAATTATCCCTATTTGCAGATGATATGATAGTGTACATAAGTGACCCTCAAAATTCCACCAGAGAACTCCTAAAGCTGATAAACACCTTCAGCAAATTGGCTGGATACAAAATTAACTCAAAAAGACGCATGGGAGAATAGCAAAATAAAAGGATACAGATGGTCCTAGAAATCTACAAGTAGAACAATATGATAGGCAGATTTGGGCCCAGGGGTCCTGCTCAAACTAAGGCACCAGCCAAGGACAATACAGGAGGTAAACTTTAAACCCCTTCCCAGATCTAGCCAATGGTCAGAATATTCTCCACAGTTGAGTGGAGAGTGTGATACGACTTTCTCACGTACTCTGGTGCCTCACATTTGACCATGTCCCCTGGAGGGGGAGACCTGGTGGCACTCAGAGGAAGGACAGCAAGTAGCCAAGAAGAGACTTGATACCCTATGAGAATATACAGGGGGACGTAATCCCCCTCAGGAACAGTCATAGGGGAGGGGAATAATGGAAAAATGGGGGGGGAGGAATGGGAGGATACAAGGGATGGGATAAACATTGAGATGTAACAAGAATAAATTAATAAAAATAAATAAATAAAATTAAAAAAAAAAAAGAAAAAAAATTAACTCAAAAAAGTCTGTAGCTTTCCTATACACAAATGAAAAGCTTTCAGAGGAAGAAATTAGGAAAACCACACCCTTCACATTAGCCACAAGCAATATAAAATATCTAGGAGTTACCCTAACTAAGCAAATGAAGGACTTGTTGGAAAAAAATTTCAAAACTCTGAAGAAAGAGATTGAAGATTGCCTGAGTAGATGGAATGATCTTCCTTGCTCATGGATCGGGAGAATTAACATAGTAAAAATGGCCATCCTACCAAAAGTAATCTACAGATTCAATGCGATCCCTATCAAAATACCTACACAATTTTTTTAAAGACATTGAAAGTTCAATTCTGAACTTCATATGGAAAAACAAAAAACCCAGAATAGCTAAAACAATCTTGTACAATAAAAGGTGCTCTGGAGGATTCTCCATACCTGATCTCAAACTGTACTATAAAGCAATAGTAAGTAAAACAGCATGGTACTGGCACAGCAACAGGCTGGTTGATCAGTAGAATAGAATTGAAGACCCAGATATGAATCCACACACATATGGTCACTTTGATTTTTGACAAAGAAGCCAAATCCATTCAATGGAAAAAGGATAGCATCTTCAACAAATGGTGCTGGTCTAACTGGAGGTCTATGTGTAAAAAAATGAAACTGGACCCATATTTGTCACCTTGCAGAAAACTCAAATCCAATTGGATTAAAGACCTCAACATAAAACCAGAGACACTAAGCCACTTAGAGGAAAAAGTGGGAAAGAGCCTGGAACATATTGGCACAGGAGACAACTTCCTGAACAGAACACCAACGCCCCAGGCCTTAATGTCAACCATTAATAAATGGGACCTCATGAGGCTGAGAAGCTTCTGTAAGGCAGGAGACACTGTCAAGAGAACAAAGCGACAGCCTACAGACTGGGAAAAGATCTTCACCAACCCTACATCTGACAAAGGTCTAATATCCAAAATATATAAAGAACTCAAGAAATTAAACACCACCAAACCGAATAACCCAATTGAGAAATGGGGCTTGGAACTAAACAGAGAATTCTCAACAGAGGAGTATCAAATGGCTGAGAAACACTTAAAGAAATGCTCAACCTCCTTAGTCATCAGGGAAATGCAAATCAAAACAACTCTGAGATTCCATCTTACACCCATCAGAATGGCTAAGATCAAAAACTCAAGCGACACCACATGCTGGCGAGGATGTGGAGAGAGAGGAACACTCCTTCATTGCTGGTGGGAATGAAAGCTAGTACAGCCACTTTGGAAAGCTATCTGGTGCTATCTCAGAAAAATGGGAATAGGGCTTCCTCAAGACCCAGCTATTCCACTCCTTGGAATATACCCAGAAGATGCTCCAGCACACAACAAGAACATTTGCTCAACCATGTTCATAGCAGCCTTATTCATAATAGCCAGAGCATGGAAACAGCCTAAGTGTCCCTCAGTAGAAGAGTGGATAAAGAAACTGTGGCACATATACACTATGGAATACTACTCAGCTATTAAAAACAAGGAATTCCTGAAATTTGTGGATAAATGGATTGAGCTAGAAATGATCATAATGAGTGAGTTAACCCAGAAGCAGAAAGAATCAAATGGTATATACTCACTTATATCTGCATACTAACCCAAGGGGCATGTCCCACGAAAGCCTTCACTTACCAGGAAACTGGGACAGAGGGAAGGACATCCTATTGGGACTCTAGATGAGAGACGCATGGGAGAATAGCAAAATAAAAGGATCCAGAGGATCCTAGAAACCTACAAGTAGAACATTATGATAGGCAGATTTGGGCCCAGGGGTCCTGCTCAAACTAGGGCACCAGCCAAGGACAATACAGGCAGCAAACTTTAAACCCCTACCCAGATCTACCCAATGGTCAGAACATTCTCTACAGTTGAGTGGAGAGTGTGATATGACTTACTAACGTACTCTGGTGCCTCACATTTGACCATATTCCCTGGAGGGGGAGACCTGGTGGCACTCAGAGGAAGGACAGCAGGTTACCAAGAAGAGACTTGATACCCTATGAGAATATACAGGGGGAGGTAATCCCCCTCAGGAACAGTCATAGGGGAGGGGAATAATGGGAAAATGGGGGGCGGGATGGAGGAATGGGAGGATACAAGGGATGGGATAAACATTGAGATGTAACAAGAATATATTAATAAAAAAAAGAAAAAAAAAGAATCAGTTTTTGATTATAAATAGAAGTAGACTATTATCAATGGACCCCTTTTCAATATCTGTGGATTGTTTATTTGTTTGTTTTTGAGGAAATTGCTCACTATGACACCCTGACTGGTGGTATGATAACCACTGATAACTCAAGGCAATCCTCTTAACTCAACATCCCATATGTGTGGTTATTAAAGTCCTGCTCACTATGCTCAGTATATAAATGTCTCCAATTTTTTTCCATCAATAGGAAATTTGCTTAGTTAAAAAAAATCCAAATGCTGGCATTGTCCAGAAAATTTTAACAGGTTTATTTGTAATTGTTATAAAGTTGAACTGTGGAAAGGTGTTCACTGAAACATTTTGCTTGCATTAGTGCTTTACATCTTGCATTTATATTAAAATTCACACACAAATGAAAATGGAAAAACTGCCAATGCCTGATTTCTGTCCCCTATTTTTCCACTTGCAATTATATACTTAGGTACTTTGACCCCATGGGAAAAATTTTTTTTTGAGAATGAAGTGTTTTCCCACATAGTGGATTCTTAAGCATGTTCTCTGCGTATGCAGTATGTTAGCTGGATATCTTTTGGCATAATTATTACACTTTTGGCATGGATAGCACACAGGTTAGTACTTTCACAAAGGCCAACCAGATAGGCCTCACTTGCCTCCTGCAAAGCACCAATAGCTGCACTCTGGAAGAAGAGATCTGTTTTGAAGTCCTGAGTAATTTCTCACAGCCGACTCTGGAAGGGGAGTTGACAGCATCTGGTTTCACAGAGTGCCACAGTACCAGGCCTGTAATGATGAGGTTTCTCCACCCCTCCGGCAGAGGGCGCACTCCCACGAACAGCTTCTGTAGGCAGTTGTTTCCTGGGCGCTTTACCACAGGTGGATTTGCTGGTAGTCTGCTTTGTAGGAGCCATGGTAAGAGCACCTCCTTGCTTACCCCCATCTCCTTAGGCTGGAGCTCAGCAAGCGAGAGGCTGGCATTAGAGAGAGGCAGCCAAATGTCTGGGATTCTAATGATTAAAGTCAGAGCCTTATACATCCTAGGCAAGCAAGTTCATGAGCTATAACTTTTGCTTTAAAATTTTATTATCCTCATTAAAATATTGATAGAGATATTTAAGACATATATACATATATAATATTAAATGAACATTTGTATTTTATTATTATTAATTTTATTATTTTTAGGCACAGTTTCACAAGAAACAGTGATTTTCCTCAAACAAGAGAAAAAGGTCTTAAAAATCTTCTGTCCTAGATGAGAATTCTACCCAGCAAGTACTGGGCCAGTTCTGAGAGGAGAAACCAGTGTGGAAGCTACCTACAGGAAGTTCAGTACGGAGTTCACTGCAAGGCCTGTCTACTTCCGCAAGGCTAAGGTGGGTCAGCTCAGTGTAACAGTGGGAATAGGCTACAGGTCCACTGATGGGGCCAGGCTGGCTCGCTCCCCAGGCGGCTGCCTCTGCTTACAAACTCATCACACTGAGCTGCTCCAGCTCTGTAAACAAAGATCTCTGTTCTTTGTCTTTGCTTCAGCTCCTGCTGGGAAGATTTCTGCTTGGCCTTCTCCACCACATTCATTAACTTTGGATTTTTCTTTCTGGGTAGGTGGATCCATGGTTTGGCTTCTAAATGCTTCTTGGTCAGCTGTAAACCAGGCCTTTGGCTCCGGGCCACCGACACATGCCACACCGCAGACCAGCCCCCACGTGGGGTTCACCCTCAACTTCCCCTTTAGCTGGCAAGATGTTATACTTTTTATTTCTCTTTCTTTGGAAAATATATGGTAATTTCTTTGTTGTTGGAATAGTTTGAGTTCTATAAATAGTTATGATATGAGTGTACATATAGAACAACAGTTGACAAACGTGCTCAGCAAGTGTCTTTTCAAATTCAGAAAAAGAGGAATAATAACACAGGTGAGTTTACATCAGGACCTAAGTATTAACGTTTGTTGTTGTTGGTTTATTTGTTTGTTTGTTTGTTTGTTTTTGCCTCTTAAGATTGTTTTAAGGATTCAACCACAGGGAGCACTCCTTTGTTCAGGAACTAATCAAAGTATGGATAAAGCTTAAATTATACATAATTCTCTGGCAGTGTCTCACAGATATTAAGGGAATTGCAAATAATCTTGTCTTACAAAATCCTCGTTATTTTGAAAAGATGGGAAATAAAATATTTGTTTTACTTCAAGAGGACTTTTTGTGTGCATGAGTTCTCATATCTACCAGAGATTACTGAAGATTAATGAAATTCAGCTGCAGAGCTCATCTGGAAGTGATAATTCAAGATAATAAAATTCTTGCTTTGAATCTGATATGACCATTTAAAAGCCAGAGTATGGTATGCTTTGCATTGTGATCTCATATGAAGGACATGGATACAAAGAATTACAGAACTACCTCAGCTGTGATTCCCAGCTCTGCAGGACCAAACCAATGCAGAGGGTCATTGAAATAACATTATCTAGAGCAAATCCTCTTACATTCAAGTAGGGTAGAATCCTACCTCAGTGAGAGCTGTTCTTGTTGAACCGCAGAACAATAACAATAACAATAAAAAGGTTGGGTCATTGTTACTTTTTTTATTTTTATTTTTATTTATTTTTTATTTTTTATTAATTTATTCTTGTTACATCTCAATGTTTATCCCATCCCTTGTATCCTCCCATTCCTCCCTCCCCTCCCCCTATTTCCCCATTATTCCCCTACCTTATGACTGTTCCTGAGGGGGACTTCCTCCCCCTGTATATTCTCATAGGGTATCAAGTCTCTTCTTGGCAACCTGCTGTCCTTCCTCTGAGTGCCACCAGGTCTCCCCCTCCAGGGGACATGGTCAAATGTGAGGTACCAGAGTACGTGAGAAAGTCATATCACACTCTCCACTCAACTGTGGAGAATATTCTGACCATTGGGTAGATCTGGGTAGGGGTTTAAAGTTTACTGCCTGTATTGTCCTTGGCTGGTGCCTTAGTTAGAGCGGGACCCCTGGACCCAAATCTGCCTATCATAATGTTCTACTTGTAGGTTTCTAGGACCCTCTGGATTCTTTTTTTTTTTTTTTTTTATTAATTTATTCTTGTTACATCTCAATGTTTATCCCATCCCTTGTATCCTCCCATTCCTCCCCCCCTCCCATTTTCCCATTATTCCCCTCCCCTATGACTGTTCCTGAGGGGGATTACGTCCCCCTATATATTCTCATAGGGTATCAAGTCTCTTCTTGGCTACTTGCTGTCCTTCCTCTGAGTGCTACCAGGTCTATTTTGCTATTCTCCCATGCGTCTCTCATTTAGAGTCCCAATAGGATGTCGTCCACTCTGTCCCAGTTTCCTGGTTACTTTGTTAAAATGTAGAAATCTTACTTATCCTCCAAGGTGACTAAAATGATGATCAAAAGAATGCAAGTCCCAAACTAGATATATTTCTGATCCAAACTTCATATGAAAAATCATTAAATCCAATGCCTTGAATTAAAATTTAATTAAGATAGTATAGTTTTTCTATCATCTCCTACCCTGTGTCTTTTCTCCAGTCTAGTTTTGAAAGACTAGTTTTCCAACTAAAATAAGTCTTTCCTGTAGTTCTACTATTTTGTGGAGCTCATAAACTCTCTTCCTTTACATGTGAAAAATGAGTTACTAATATTGTATGTACTTCATTTATAGATGAAATGTATATAATCCTCATATTTAATCTTTCTATTTTCCATTAAAAGATTTTATTTAATATTCATACATCTATATAATGTATTTTAAATTGCTTTTATTTTTGAGACTATAATTACATTATTTAGTTTTTCCTTTCCTTTCTACAAAACTTCCCATTTACTTTTCTTTGTTTTCTTTTGAATTCCAGGACTCTTTTTTCTATAATTATTGCAGCATAAATATATGTATATGTATATGTATATGTTTTAGAGTTTCTTGCCCATGCATATTCCTAAATATATAAATGCAACCTGATAAATTGTTATAATATTAGATATATGTATATTTACAGTGCTGAGCATTTGATTGGATAATGAATTGGTATGTTTCTTCCCTATGGAAAACTATTTTTTCCATTTTCAACATTCCTTTATTACCTGTACTTTTTCATGTAGGTTGAAACCTCTCGGACTTGTCAGTATCCTCTTTACAATATCTACTGTTGTTGTACTTGTGTTGCTCATGTTTAGGCAGCCATATTAGTAAGAGTAATTACACAGCTCCTGACATTTTCAGGAGACACAAGTTCACAGCAAACTCTCTTATCCTCTGGCTTTTAAAAAGTTCTGTCTCCTCCTCTAAAATAAATCCTGTTTTAGTGAAGTGGTAGTTGTTGATTCTTTTTCAAAATCTATTGCTTAACTAGTCCTGTCTAATTGACTAGGCTCCCAGTAAAAGATAGTCTTGTTGAGCAGATATTAAGTCCAACTAGAGAACTGATGGTTACCACCAACATGCGTATGTCATCACTGCAGCTTTAGAGTTATTGTTCCACATTGGCCATTGTCTATAGGCATCATAGCTGAGTTACACAGTGGGTTGTTCCCTCTTTTGAAAGCTTGACAGGCACCTACTGGTGCCATGAAAATTAGTACTTGGAAGAAGGCTTTCAAATGTGTTCCAATAATCTATTTTATAAAACTTTAAATTATTAGTTTTCTTTATTTTTAGTTCTATCAACTCTTGACAGGTTTTATATTTTCAAAAGTGCACAACAAGGCTAGCATCATCCAAAATAGAGAAAATATTGATGAAAACTCCCTGAAATCAGGACAGAAACAAGATGTCCATTGTCCCAACTCCTTTTCAAGAAAGCTCTTGAAGCACCAGCTGTAGCAATAAATCAAGATACAGAAATTAAATGAAAAGAAAAAAGAAAGAAATCTAATTACTATTAAGTCACATGATATACATAAGGAATCTCAAAAATTTACCAGAAAACTTGTAAAGTGATGAAAAAGCAGCACAGCAGGATACAAAATCAACTTTGTCAAATCAATAGATTTTCTATTCACCACCAACAATGACACAGAGATGGAGATTATGAATTTCTATATACAATATACTCAAATAATTAAAATGAAACAAACCTAACTAAGGAAGTGCTATACCTCTACAATGGAAATGTCAAACCTCTGAAGAAAGAGATGGAAAAAGACACTAGAAAATGGAAAGACCCAGCTTCTCATGGATTGATAGAACTAATATTCTGAAAATGACCATTTCACTAAAATATATTTACAGATTCAGTGCAACCCCAATAACAATCTATGTCTCATTTTTTCCAGAAATAGAAGAAAAAATCCTAAATTTATGCAGATCTCCCCTTCCATACACATATAATAGAAAAAGAAAATCCCAAAGAAAAAAATAGATTCATTATAGATGAATCATATAGCAGAGCCATACTTAAAAATGAAACAAAACAATCAAACAAACCAGTATGGTACCCTGGCACTGGTACAATAACAGACATAGACCCTTGAAACAAAATTGAAGATCAAAACATAAATACATGTAACATTAGACACGTAAATCTAATTCTTGATAAAGATGCCAAAAATGTGCTGAAGACAATAAAGAATCTTCAACAAATTATGCTGGGAAAATTGATAGCTAAATACAAAATGATATCAGGGCTGATCCACCAACTTGCACCGAAACTAATGCCAAATGGACCAAAGACCTAAACTTGAAACCTGGAATGGTGAAACTGCTAGAAGATGTAGGTGACAACCCTTATGGTATCAGTTAGTGTATGAGAGGGCGTCAAAAAAAACACTCCATTTGTCAAACGATTAAGGCCAACAATTGACAGGTTGAGCTTCTTCATGCCTAAATAAACAATTAATTGAGTGTAGAAGAAATCTTTAGAGTCAAAATTTTTACTAGCCATACATCTGATAGGGAATTAATATCCAGAATACATAAAGAACTCAAAAACAAGAATAAAAACCAACCAAACAAAACGACCCATTCAAAAATAGGGCTGGAGTCTGAACAAAGAGTTCTCAAAAGAAAAAAAAAAAAAGCTAATAAATATCTTTAAAATGTTCATTGTGCCTAGCAATTAGAAAAATGCAAATAAAAACATCTTTGAGATTTTTTTTATCTTAGTTTAAATGAAAAAGATCAACAAAACAATAATAAATGCTAGAGAGGCTATGAAGAAATGGAGACCTAATTCTTTGTTAGTATGATTTCACACTGGTGCAATGAGTCTGGAAATCAATGGGAAGAATCCTCCAGAAGCTAAAAACAAATTTATCATTTGATTCATTTATACCACACCCTGGCATACGCTAAAACTACTACATATTCTACAACCCCATATACATGCTAAGCCATGTCTTTCAATAGATGAATGAATAATGAAACTATCCCACTGTAAAAATAAAATAAAGTGTGCAAGCAAACAGAGGGAATTAGAACAGATCATATTGAATGAAGTAACCCAAATCCAGAAAGACAAATATGACATATTCTCTTTCATCAGAAGTTCTTAGGTCAACATTTGCAATTGTGATTACATACATAATGTAGAATAAAGGCAGAAACCAGGAAAGTAAAAAGGGAACACTAAAAGGGAGAAGTGGGAAATCAAGACAGAGGGAAATAGCAGAGTACAAATGATCTGAAGGAGTAAGTGGGGAAAATGTCAGAAGCTACACCTGTAAAGTCTCATCAGCATGACTGCCTAAACAAGGCATGAACAATGATGACAAAATAGATATGCTAGTGTGGAAGGAGAAGAGATTGAGAATCCTCAACACTAGGCCAACAAAAACAGACAACTAAGGAATGCTGAGAGCAAGCAACATCGTCCTCCCCAGGGAAGAGCACATCCATTGATTATTCAATTCCAAATGATCAGCCCTGTCTGAAAACATATATAGATAAGCAACATACAGACTGAGCAGAATTTAGGGTTTGAAGGAAACAAGGGGAAGCAGGAAATGATGCAATTATATTATTTTTAGGAGATGTGTACAAACCTAATCCCTCATCTCTTGATGTATTATATTGTTTATTATATTTTTCGACATTTCAAATATGAACAATATCATCTTGGGCAGAGGTAGTATAGAGAATCAATGCTGAAATCAAAGATATGAAGCAACCTAGGAAATTATTACAATGGTCTTTTTATAGTAAACATAAATTTTAGCAATACTGGAATAATAAAATTATCAGGATCTTTCAATCTTTTATACTCAAAAATGCAGAAATAAAATAATTTCCAAGCTTAAGTTAGAAAAGTGAGAATTAAAAAATAAATATCTATTATGAAGCTTAAGAAAAATTAAGTGCTTGAAATTCTGGAACCCAAATTTAGTCTGTGTTGTGTCCTGACAATCAGAGATGAAAGGCATTATTTTAGATGTGCTCTTTGTAGCAATTATACTTCAATCACCCCCTCCATTGCCTTTTAAAATTTACCAATGCTTCTATATCATCGGTCTCCTTGTTTCTGTTTTCTTCACTGTAGCTAAAATAAAATCTTCTAAACTGATGTGTCTTCAGAATCTGCTGTTTGTATAATCATCTAACACATTGTTTGTTAGGAATATTTTTATAGGAATTCAACTTTATATTGCATACATCATTCAACCTCACAGAAATATCAAACTACAGAACTGTTCATTACACTTGAACTTTCAGAGTCGACAATAAAAGACAAATATTGGTGTGAGATAGACATCTCTCCTATCCAGTTTCTTAGTTCCTTGAATCTCAGGACATTTACATGCCCTTTACTTAATTACAAAGAATGTAAGTAATCCTTGGGCTTCCAAATAGTAGGGAAAACAAACAATGACTTAGTAGTGAAAAACTCCATATACTGTGCCACAATCATGTAAATCATAACAGTAATTAACCACATTGATCATTGAATGACAATGGATGAGAATGACAAGACATTTCTCCGAGTCTCGATTCCCAAACACAGAATCCCCAAACCATGCAGAAAACGTCCTGAGAACCTGAACTAAGAGATAGTCTACAGAATATCTGACCACTGTCCACAAGAATTACCTGGAACATCAAAAGAAGAAAACTAGAAAAACTCATAAATCAGAGGCTACCGAAGAAACATGAACAAAATTACAGGTTGAAGGTGGAAGAGTGTCTCAACAACTAAAGGACTTTCAGAAAAAACTAAAGAAATCTGAGTTAAATATGGAATGTCATTATCCACATTGTTCCCAGAACGGCTCCTCAACTGCAACAAGAGCAGCATGGTGATGTAATGGGTTAACAACAAACGACACGGGTGACTGGGTAGCCTGCAGTTTCTATTTCAGAATACCATCATTTATTGCATGGATTTTGCAATACTTTCTGTATATATCTAAAGCTATTTTGTGATACAAAGCACATTTTAAACTCCCTTATACCTTTTGATCGGAGTAGCAAATAATCCTCCTCTCTGTATAGAAATTCATTTTTTAAGAGATGTTTTATGTCCTGACATTTATGTGGGAACTAATTCTCTTAAAGTTCTTCTTAAAATGACATCTTTTTTAGCTTGTCTGAAATTGCTTAGATTTCATAATTTTTGAAGTGTGAGTATAACCTTAGCTGTTATTTCTTCATTTCACTTCTCCTTCTTGTCAATAGGTATATTCTCAGAATCACATCTGTTCTTGTGGTGGAAAACCCATTTTTTCATTGGCTTGCTTCCTGATGACATTTAAATAATTGCTTTAGGTTTTCCATCAAGTTATGGTGCCCACAGTGAATGTGTGTGTGTGTGTATATATATATATATATATATATTTATAGTTATAGTTATATATAATGTATACATATATAGTTATATATAATGTATACACATGTAACTGTAAGTAACAGAAAACTTAGGAGAATAACCTGCATAAATGGAGAAGAATCAGAAATAACTGATATTATGTAGGGCTTGACCTGGGCTATTCTAATATTCTACCCAGCAACCTCTGTGGCTGAGTGCTGTGTGCTCCAGAGAGTGCGAGATCTGAGGTGGTTTCATGAAAATAGGAGATCTTGATTTCATAACCTACAATTGTTCAAATAATCTTTTTGTACACTATGTAAAGGTTGTCTTTGTTCATTCAAATGTTGATTTCTGTATCAGCAGAGTCCTAAGTTATTAATTTTATGGAACATTACTTGTCTCAGTATTTTGTAAGCATATACCTTCCCCACCTCTGATTGGATTAATAAAAAACTGGTGGCTATAGTAGATGTAAATATGTTTGTGTTTTGATCCCAAGTGTGGGATGTGAAACAGACTTGTGTGAGGGCCTGTGATGTTTGTCCCCTGGAAAAAGACTTGTGTGAGGGCACATGATATTTTTTCTGCTACAAAGAGAACTGCCCCTTGCAGGGGCATGGTCTTTGCCAGTTGCAAAACATCCTGTACAGACCATGGGAGAGTATAAAAAGTCCAAGTAACAAAGGTCAATGATTTTTGCATTGTTTCACATCACTTGGTTGAACAATTAGAAAAGTTCTGAGTTAATAAGGAGGGGTTGGAAAAACAAAAAGTAGAAGAGAAAAATCAGAAGGTACACTCATTTCTCTTCTTTTGGAAAGGAATGTAGTGCTTGTGCAATAAGAAAGTTTGCAGGTAGTTTGAAGTGCTTGAAAAACAAAAGATGCCAGAGAGAGGAGAGAGTTCAGGCCTGGTGTCTGTGGGCAGGAATTTACCACAAGATAAAACAAAGAAGCCTTCAGGACTTTAGTTTTATGCAGGGTGATAAATATGGACCTATTTGCGTTTTTCTACATGTAGACATCCAATTAGACCAGCACTATTTGTTGAAGATGCTAACTTTTTCTCATTGTATGTTTTGGCTTCTTTGTCAAAAATCAAGTGTCTTTAGGTGTGTGGATTTATTTCTAGGTCTTCAATTTGATTCCATTGATCAACCAACCTATTTCTATGCCAGTACAATGTCATTTTTATTACTGTTGCTCTATAGCACAGCTTAAGATCAAGAATGGGGATTCCTCTAGAAGATATTTTATTGTACATATTTGTTTTAGCTATTATGAGTTATTTGTTTTTCCATATGAAGTTGAGAATTGATCTTTCAAAGTCTTTAAAAATTGTGTAGGTATATTGATAGGTATTGCATTGAATCTGTAAATTGCTTTTGGTAAAATGGCCATTTTTACTATGTTGATTCTCTCACTCCATGAGCATGGGAAATCTTCCCAATCTAGAAACAACATAGATGTCCCTCAACCAAAGAATGGATAAATAAACTGTGGCATACTTACGAATGGAATACTACTCAGCTATTAAAAATAAGGAAATCTTGATAGCCTATGACCATATAGTAGGGGAGGAGGTCCCCTCAGTCTTAGACCTAGGGGAGGGGAATAGGGTGAAAGTGGGAGGGAGGGAGGAATGGGAGGATACAAGTGATGGGATAACAATTGAGTTGTAATCTGAATAAATTAATTAAATAAAAAAAGAAAAATTAAAAACAAACAAGGAAATTCTGAAATTTGCAGGCAAACAGATGGAACTAGAAATGATCATCCTGAGAGAAGTAACCCAGACTCAGAAAGACACACATGGTATATACTCACTTATAAGCAGATATTAGCCCAACATAGATGTCCTCTGAGACTCTCCACTCAGCAGGGATCAGAACAAATTCTGGGACTTGTTGTTGGACTCCAGTTGAGAATGGTATGGAAGAATGAGGGGATGGAAGGGCCCAGAGAACTCAGGAACCCCACAAGGAGACCATCAAAGCTTGTGGAACTGGACCCAGGGATTGCTGCACAAACTGTTGTACCAACCAAGGACAATGCATGAGTAAATCTAGACCCCTTGTTCAGATCTAGCTAATGGGCAGCTCATTATCCATTGTTGTGGGGGAGAGCAGAGACTGCCTATGATACGAACTGTGGTGTCTCAATTTAATCACTTTCCCTTGGTGGGGAGGCCTGGTGG
Source organism: Acomys russatus (assembly GCF_903995435.1). Taxonomy (NCBI): domain Eukaryota; kingdom Metazoa; phylum Chordata; class Mammalia; order Rodentia; family Muridae; genus Acomys; species Acomys russatus. Next base: position 74,653,442 of record NC_067156.1, on the reverse strand, counting down.
CATACAAAAGAAGGGGAAGCTGGCTATGTGGATGAGACCTGATAGGCTGTGGTCTTATGGTAGGGGAGGAGGTCCCCTTCTGTCAGAGGTCTAGGGGAGGGGAATAGGGTGAAAGAGGGAGGAAGCATAGGAACAGGAAGATATAAGTGAGAGGAAAGCAATCATGATGTAATCTGAATAAATTATAATAATATTAAATTAAATTATAAAAGGGAGAATCCAACTAGGCTGTAGGGCAGATTGCTGCCCTGCCCTGCTTCATGAACTTTCATTGCTAGGGGCTCAGAGCCCAGACTGGGGCAAGCGGCCAGGAAGTGCAGCAGGCAATAGAGGACAAAAAGGTTCATATTGAGCCAAGTGCACCACGAGAGGAGTTGCCTGGGACTACACAGGCACCTTCATCTTTTCCAGTATTTGTACAACATATACCTCCTAATGATGATAGTAATGCTTATGATGAGATGACATGGCATCCAATAGAAATGCTAAATGTAAAGTGTTTTAATACTCTATTGTGTCATATGAAATTCATTCACCATTCGTTAAATAAAAATAAATAAATAAATAAATCCCCAAGACTGCAAGGAATTGGTGTCAATGGTGGTAGAAGTTGGTCAGCAATTACAATGGTTGTCATGGTGAGGAGATAAAGCTATGAAAATGGAACAACATAATATAGCAAGGAGAATAAATGTTAAAGATCAATTACTTGATGAAGGGTGTTATGTTGACCTAGAAGAACAAATCTAATCTGATGACACTGTGATAGAACAATGTCACATTGCAGATTTAAGAGCTTGGGATATGGTTGAAGAGCCAGGTGAGAGATCTACTTCATTTACTAAAGTATTACAAGGCCATGGGGAAACCTACACAGACTTCTTACAGAGATTACCTTCAGCTGTAAATAGAGCTGTATATCCTGATGTCAGATAGGAGTTGATACAGACCTTGGCATTTGGAAATAAAAATAGTGAATGTCAGAGAATAATTAGACCATTAAAACCAAGAGCAGCCCCAAAAGATGAATGGATAAAAGACATAAATGACATTGGCTCTCAGGAGTATCATGCTAGTATCACAGGACAAGCCAGAGCCTGAGGTCTCAGATATCAAAACACTGGTGCTTTAATTGTGGTGAATTTGGCCGTTTACAAAGAAGTTGTTAGGCAAATAGCTCCAGACCTCAAAACAGCAGGTGCATTAACTCTGGAAAAAAACGGTATTTGTAGAACAGAACAAGCAGATTCTGTCTGTAATGGTGATGGTATGCCAAGACTCCCAGGGCATTGTAGTCACTGTGGAAAAGGGAAACATTGGTCATAGATTGCAAGTCCAAGAGAGACATACAAGGTAATCTCTTGCCATTGGGAAGCAAAGGGAGGAGCTTGTCAGCTCTAGGATCCCACAGGAAACAATGCTAACCATCCTTCTGTGGCCAGCCAGAAGGTAACAGGAAGGAAGACCAAAACTAGGTACTGATAATCTAATGCATGCTACTGAAGGCAGTGTGGCTTTGGGTCTGGCCTTAGATAAATCTCTTACACTAACCCCAAGGGCTGAATGTTACAAAATAACCACTGATGTTTATAGTCCTTTACCTTCAGAGGCAGTAGGAATAATCTTGGGAAGAAATTTATTAACTTCTCAAGACTTTATTGTGCATCCAGATACTATACATAGGGATTACAAGGGAGATATTAAAATCATGACATATGAGAGAGAGAGAGAGAGAGAGAGAGAGAGAGAGAGAGAGAGAGAGAGAGAGAGAGAGAGAGAGAGAGAGAGAGAGAGAAGAGATGCAAATTAATGCGGGTGATAGAATTATACTGTGAAACTGATCACCTGATAGAAATGCTTTACTGGGATGCCTCTAGGGGCAAACTTAGCTACCTATACGTTATTCTGTGTTTGATGAAACACTCTCCCTTCTCTCTCTCTCTCTCTCTCTCTCTCTCTCTCTCTCTCTCTCTCTCTCTCTCTCTCACACACACACACACACACACACACACACACGGTGGATAATCCGTTCACAATTCATGGAAATACTGTCTGTATCGTGATGATTTTATATTCACATTTGACAGTCCTCATACCCTGACTTCATAGTATTAGAGAACAGAATTTTTGATTGTTTCTGAAAAAAGTAAAGAAATACTAAGCACAGTTAAACTCAATAAAAATTTCAACATTTAGTATTATTAAGTTATATTATGCTTTTAACTCAGTGCTAAATGTATCCTATACCTTAAGTTCTATACAATAGCCTATGCTTTTAAGGTCACTTTAATCAGAATAAATCATGGACTAAACAATTTCAAATATATTACAATATTGACCATTTGGTAATTGGTTCCTATACTGCAAATATAACAGCTATAGAAAGAATATTAAGTAAAAAATGTTATATATTACTACCTAAGCACAGCAGGATACATAGTCACCAAAATAAATGTACATACTGAGATTCATTATATTTTTTTCAAGTGAGGTCCAAGCCTAACCACTAGTTTTGTTTCATAGTTGTAAGATTGTGAGCCACAGATCATCAAATGTTTAAAAAGCCTTTATCAATAAGCAGGCTGCCTTTCTATTATTATTACATCATTCCATATTTTTATAAAGCTTACTCTCTTGTCATCCCTTGATGTTACTTATCACTGGCTTATGTGAGGCGTAAGAACCCATTATCAAGTTTTGGGAAAGTGTTATTGAGAAAGTGGCATCTCATTCAAAGGTAGCAGAGAAATCAAACACTTTCATTATCAATAAACTAAAGTGTATATCACACTGCACACATCACAAACAAAACACTAAAAATTTCAGAGACAGAAATCACCCTGTTTTTTTTTTTTTTTTTAACAATGCAGGAACAACTCATTATGTCAGAGTTTGTAAATAAGTAACCAGACCTCAAGATAGTAAGTTGGTCAGCATATATAGTCAAATGTACCTTTGAGTATTTGTGTTATCTAATTGGCCTTATCAAAGAAAAAGGGAAAATCCATGTTTGCTCTCTCTTCTGGAGGAGACACTTTTATGTACTAGCGGAGAAGTGGCCATGGACATCAGGGCCATTCCTATGAAGGAGATGAAGAGACACCCCTTAGTCAATCCTCATTACAGAGTTGGCTCCAATGTCTTTGGCCTAGACTTCTCTAGGTCACAAATCTGAAAAAGGAAACAATTTGGTTTTCAGAAATATTTATGTACAATTCAAAAAGAAATGAAAGTGATTGTAATATTTTAAAAACCAAATCCTTTCAGGACAAACAAAAGACAGAGTAAAGTGTTTTTCTTCAGTTTCTTTTTCTTTTTTTTTATTTTTATTAATTCATTCCTGTTACATCTCAATGGTTATCCCATCCCTTGTATCCTCCCATTCTTCCCTCCCTCCCACTTTCCCCTTATTCCCCTCCCCTATGACTGTGACTGAAGGGGACCTCCTCCCCCTGTATATGCTCATAGAGTATCAAGTCTCTTCTTGGTAACCTGCTATCCTTCCTCTGAGTGCCACCAGGTCTCCCCCTCCAGGGGACATGGTCAAATATGAGGCACCAGACTTCGTGTGAAAGTCATACCCCACTCTCCACTCAACTGTGGAGAATGTTCTGACCATTGGCTAGAACTGGGTAGGAGTTTAAAGTTTACGGCCTGTATTGCCCTTGGCTGGTGCCTTAGTTTGAGTGGGACACCTGGGCCCAAATCTGCCTTTCATAATGTTCTTCTTGTAGGTTTCTAGGACCCTCTGGATCCTTCTACTTTGCTATTCTCCCATGCTTCTCTCATCTAGAGTCCCAATAGGATGTCCTCCCCTCTGTCCCAGTTTCCTGGTAAGTGAAGGCTTTCGTGGGACATGCCCCTTGGGCTAGTATGCAGATATAAGTGAGTATATACCATTTGAGTCTTTCTGCTTCTGGGTTAACTCACTCATTATGATCATTTCTAGCTCAATCCATTTGTCCACAAATTTTGGGAATTCCTTGTTTTTAATAGCTGAGTAGAAGAATGGATAAAGAAACTGTGGTACATATACACTATGGAATACTACTCAGCTATTTTTCTTCACTTTCAAAAGAGAGAGTTAAGTTTCATTTTATTTATTACCTATCTATCATCTATCAATCAATCTGTCATCTCTCTATCTATATCTATCTATCTATCCATCTATCTATCTATCTATCTATCTATCTATCTATCTATTCACTTTACATCCCAATTGTAGCCACTCCCTCCTCTCCCCCTTTTTCCAGCCTTCCCTCCCCTTTCCCCTTCTTTTCCTGCCGCTATTCCTCAGAAAAGAGGATATTTCCATGCACCCCCAACACACCCCAGCATGTGAATTCACATCAAGACTCAGTGCATCCTTTTGCACTGTGGCCTGGCAAGCCAGCCCCACCAGGGAGAAGAGATCCAAAAACAGGCAACAGAGTCCATGTCAGAGACAGGTCCTGCTTCTCTTACTAGGAGACCCAAATGTAGTGGATCTAGGTCTAGTCCATGCATGGCCCTTGGTTGGTGCTTCAGTCTCCACAAGGAACCTGGGGTCCCAGTTCCTTGACTCTGCTGGTCTTCCTGTGGAGCTTCTGTCACAACCACAGAATGAAACTTGGACAATTCCTTACATTGTTCTTAAAACTTTGTGGAATAAAGAATTCTTAACACAAAGTCCAAAGGAATCTCTCAACTAAATTAACTATCATGTAAAAAAATGGTCTTTTGAATTAGCTCCAGGTGATATCCTCAGTTAACCTTCACAAGGGTATAGTCATAAAATGTTTATATGAAATGGAAAATGTACAACGAAAATATATTTATAAAAAGTGTCCTAATCTGTCTATGCAGACATAAACACTCTGTTTTACTAAAATGCTAAGGACAAAGAGGATTTTACTCAAATTAAATTACCTAGGATAGTTTATTCTCAAGGGAGACACTTGATAATATAAAATTACCTATGTTGATCACATCAGATGACATCAGTTGCAGGGGATCAGCGAGGACACAGGTGGGTGATCAGCTCAGTATCCTGCTGAACCACAATAGGCCAGACATCTAACTGGGTAAAAGAACAGGGTTCCTGAGGAAAAGGACAGCCTGGGGACAGAGAGCTCTGACAAAAACATGACTTATTTCTCCAGCCCTATATCTGTTAAGTGCCTTAGTAATTATGAGCAGAAACATCATATATCACAATATAAGAAGCATCTAGGGACTAGAACACCATTGTAAAGAGGGGCTTCTTAGTACCAAAGTATTAAATTCTCTCTATTACTTATTTTTTTCCCTGAAAAAGACACCATTAATATCATACTGAATGATGTCTTAAAGTTTAACTCTACTACAAGATTAAGCTGCAACCTATAGATGTAAATTCCTTGATTCTCTCAAATTAATTTATTTTCACATTTATCATTAACAGTTTGCTAAAATCTCAGCACCGTTATAGCAATAAGCAGCTCCTAAATATTCAACTGCATGCTCATAAAGTTGTCATTACTCCTTTAACCATGCCATCTGGTAGCTGGGTTACAGCTACCTCTAAAAATCTCATTGGAAATTGGTTCAATTTTAGCTTATTTGTGCTGTTGCTCTGATAAACTGTCATGCTAACATTTTTCATGTTTATTTATAATGATCACTTAGCTTATCAGGTAGTACTCTAGGTAATGAATACTATAATTTAATTTTTAAGTTAGCACACAAAGTAATGTCTATTTTCATATATCATTCATATCAGCTGCCCCCCACTCCCTTTCCTAACCTTCTTGCATGCTGCGCTCCTCTCTTCAAGACCACGCTCTAAAAAAGCTTCCAAGTCACATGTATATCAGTACTTTCCCCCCTCACCTCTTTTGCTATCTATCTCATGCCTTTACTAGATCCACAACTTACACACACACACACACACACACACACACACACACACACTTAAATCTAGTTTCTAAATATGAGACAAATATTGTAGTGTTCAGTTTTCTAAGTCTATCTTATTTCACTTAACATAATGATTTCTAGTTGTATCCGTTTTCCTGTATGTGCTATGATTTTATTTTATTTTTTTATGTCTCAACACAATCCCATCCATCATTATCTAATTTCTCCATCTGTCCCTGAACATCCTCCACTGTGCCATGTCTGCATGATCTGTGGAAGAGTTTGAAGTCTGTCATTGGTCTCTGATCTCACTCTACATGCTGGCTGGTACTTCCCACATGGAAGAAGCACCAGGGTTCTTGATGTTACTCTGTATGACATTCATGACATCAGAATAGAGGACCAAAGAAGCTGAGAAGGTAGATCTTATTGACTTCTTATAGAAGTAAGTAAGTGTCATGCTCCTGAAGATGAAGAAACTGAAATGACTCACAGTCCAATTGCCATCTGGCTTCCTCACCAGGTCAGTCAGAGGCAGCCTCTGGTATTCTGTTTTACCAGCATCTCAGTGATTTAAAAGTCTAATCCTTTTGAATATAAAGTTAAAATTCTGTAGCTGAGATGAAAATAAGAATGCAAGAAATATTAATCTCATGTAAGGTAATATAATCATAAAATTAATTCTGAATACTTAGAAATTCTACAAACTTATTTTTGAAATATTTTATTTTACTTTTTGGAATATACATTGATATTATTACACATAAATAAAAATTGCATACAGCAAGAAGGACCAAAAACAATAAGGGATTATATGAATGTTGCATTCATGGTGTTTTGGCTAATTGTATTTAGCAACTTTGTAGAAAGCACCTTTCCTATCTTGATGAGTCTAAAATTTTGAATGAGAATCAATACCTATCATATCTTATCTCTGTCAACTTAAAACATCTATCTAGACCTAAAAACATCTTATCCCCTAAACAATTAAGGTTAATTGTAAGACTAAACTATTTGGTCTTCAACCCCATCAAAGACTTGATAAGGAATGAAACTTAATTACTTGGTGAATTGGAAGTGCAGGTTAGCAGCTTCCAAAATGAGAAAAAAAATTGCTTACCCTGTCTTGTCAGAATTGGGCTGTCAACTCTGCCTGTATCTAAGCTTGCCCATTTTTAGCCAGAATTCTTTCTGTGGCAGAAATGAAGATGTTTTGCTCAGTGGCTGGTTTGCCACATTTGAAGCCACCTCCATAAGGAGGTTCTTTGATGCTCATCATCTTGTTTGATGTAGGCTGTGTTGCAAGGACTTAACTTGTCTTGTTGTCAAAGAATCTTTAAATATTAAAAACATCTTTAAATTCCATATTCTGTAGGTATCTGAGGCTTTGAAGACCTTATCTAACTATTTTACCTTATCTATCTATAGGATCATATCTATTTGTTAAACCCAGGATGCATATTCTTGTGATTAAAAATCGACTGGTAGTTGGCATGTTCATGATTTGATCAAATAACAATTAGCTTGTATTAGTTAATTATCCTAAACAGCCTGCAATAGTACTTTCAAGATATTGGAAGTAAGCTTTGTATTATAATTGAGTTGTACGGGTTTAATATCTCATTTTAGAGTAGAAATATATGTATGTATGTATGCATATAATATATATATATAATGTGTGTGCAGAATAGGCTTAAATTTGAATTCTATGCCAATGTATCAAATTTGAACTTATTTTTGCATCAATATACAAAATTCTATAAAAATGAATTAAAGATAACCTTATTTGTTAGTAACAATTAAGGGCTTAGGCTGAGGAGTTGATTCAATAATCTACTTTTTATCCTATCATCTTTTTATATTTCTATATTCTCCCTTCTTTCTTTTCAACCCCTAACTGCATATCTATGAAAGAAAGATAGAGGAAGAGAGACATCCCTGAGTCCAAACTCGTTTTTTCTCCGGATAAGACCAATAATAACTTATAAGCAACTCCCAATGAAAATAAGCATCTGTAGCCCAAGAGAACAAACAAAAACTTACCCAACCACCCTTATAAGAAATAGGGAATTGTTCTCTTAAGGTTTCTTCTGGCTGATTTGGGCGAATAGTACCTTTGTAGGGGCCCAAATAAAATTGAGAAATATGGTTAATCAAGCCAGGAATAGCATTTGTGGTCCAGTTTCTAAATGTTGAGACATTCCAGGTTTAATAGGAGTCTGATGTGGGACAGTCTGAAATGCTGCACCAATTTGAATTGGAAGCTTTCTTCGAAGCTGTGCTGTTCTGATGAATAATAGCAACTGAAGCGTTTGGGGCTGGAACATGAAGGATGCCGGATGTCAACATCCAGCATGAATGAATCCTGTCAGGTCTGATTTAGCTTCAGTTTCTGGTTCTTTTGTTCTGAAAGCATATAAATTCTCACAAGCATTATACAGTCCTAAAATTATAAATCTATGTGGTATACATGATGCATAGAACAATTAAGTCTTGTTCTCTACTCTTAGTATGAGCAGAAGAAAGACATCTGCTAACCTTCATTCATGCCATGTGAAGAATGGCATCTAATAATAAGTCACAGGGATTCCATGACCAATAAGAAGCCTTGTCTATGAATGTACATTTATGTCTCAGCCAGTCTCAGAGCTATTTGTAGTGGCCTTAGCAATATAAGTTACCTGCTTGTTTTACAGTTTGAATTCTTTACATCCCAATTGTCGCCCTCTACAAACGTTGTTTTTAAAGTATAATTACATCATTTCTATCCTGTGGACCCCTCCCCATGATCTATTTCAAATTCAATCTCTTTCTATTTAATTGTTGTTACAGATACACACACAAACACATACATATTCATACACATTACATGTATATGATATATGTAACACATATAGTATATATTTCTAAATACATAAATACAAGCGAAGTGTGTATAAGGTTACTTGTTCCTGTGTCTGGAGCTGACCATTTGGTATCAGATAACCAGCTAGTGTGCTCTACCCTGAGGTAGACTATTTTTCCTTTTCTCAACATTCCTTAGTTGCTTGTGTAACTTGGTCTAGGATTGAGGCCTTGTTTGCTTTCTCCCACTGGTGCTTGCATGTCTCTTGGTATCACCCATATTTGGGTCATGTGAAAGTTCAGGCCCAACTGATATGTCTACAACACCTAAGGCTCAGGGATCATATTGGAAGATTTTAAGGGCTAAAGAATCAGGGAATATGCTGTGAGACTGTGTCTCCTACACATGTCAGAAACAACACCCATGTTGAAATCTTATCAACATGGATGCCTAAATATGATATGAACAAATAATCTTAAATGTTTTTAAACTTTATTATACTCTTCAGTCCTGCAGGGCTCTGATGCTAGGCTCTTGTGGCTAACACTGGACAGAAAATGTTCCAGCAATTTGCACCAGGTTGTGTGGGTGGGAGCTCTAGATGAAGATGCAGAGAGCAGCATTTGGGGAAAGAAAGATGGACTTTGAAGCCACGTAGAAAAAAGTTGATATCATCTGGGATGTGTGGGGTCTGCATATGTGCAGCCCAGGCCTGACTGTCAAGAGTTCCTAGGTGGCCGAGAATCCAGCCTGCTGTTTCAACCTGCCATCTACTATTCTGCCAACATCTAGGGAAGAGCACACTGCGCCCTTCATTAGTCAGATGACCCACCACTAGAGCCAAAGGAAGATACATGGCAAGGCTCTGCCACTAAGGGTATTCAATATGTGCCTACAAAGAGGAACACTTAATCTAGTTCCCCACAAGTAGAGCAGAGGGAAGCAACAACTTCAGGAAAGTATTTTAAGTTTGGAAGTATAAAGGAAACACTTGGTTTATAACCTGCTTTGTTTCATGAAAAATACCAAATAACTGTAGAACTAAAAAAAAAAAAAAGCTTCCAATAATTGAGAAAATGCTTAAGCCATAAAGAAAAATGACAAAGGTATAATAAAAAGAGGATTAAATAAGAGAACTGAGAAATTGGCATGGATTTATTAACAACAAAATTAAAAATTATGTAGAGGGAATAATAATGAGAAAGAAGAAAGCAAATTGAGTGTAAAAAAGAAATCATATTTCTAATCCTTTATATATAAAAACTCTCAAGACAAGGCCTATTATATGGGTCCTAGAGATCCAAGTCAAGTTGCCCATCTTGGAGCAAGCCCTGTACTCTCTGAGCCATCCCAATAGCTCAATATTCATATCCTTAAATGGAAAGCAAAGAGCCACTCAATAACAATGACAGTATATATAATAATCTGAAATATAAATAAGAAAGTATAATTTAAAGCAAAAACTAAACTAAAGGATAAGAATAAATTGGGAAAAAGTCAGGAATATCAACACTTGACTTATTTGGTATAAGTTATCAAAACTTATGTAATCGAGGTCAATGCAATTTTTAGTAAAATTCTGGCTTCCCATTCTCATAGGAAATGTTGGTTTATTCACCCAGGCTGTTAACTAATTAAGAACATACCCAGCATGCTTGACATTCAAGATGTCCTCTAAAATGTAAAGCTGCGAGGAAAAGGCAGAACATTTTCTAAGTGAATTTATGGATGTTATTTCAGATACCACATTTATGAACATCCCTCTGAGGAAAGGAGTCCAGAGGTAGAAGCAAGGTGTTGACCTGTCATAGTCTGTAGTCACATATTGGAAAAGATGTGGAAGGAAGAATGGTTAGAGCTCTGGCTTCAGTCTACTTGAGATAAAGAAGTATAGAAACTGAGGAAGTCTCCTGACTACACTGGGACACAGGCAAAAGCAAATATCAGGCCTTGAACATATCACCCTGCTGAACACTTGATTGTGGAAAAATAGTGAGGCTCAAACAGCATGTGTAATTTTCAGAATGTAATTTATTTATAAATAAAATAAAAAATCTGACCACACTTTCATTATTTTTATATAAATGGAGCAACTAGACAAGTATATATTACAATGAAATGAATGAAAATCAGGCACTGTGTGGGGAAATTAATTAAAGGAATACTAAGGAACCTTTCTTTAGTATCTAGATATGAATACAATAAAGTAAACATTTTCTCATTGAAGAAGACAAATAGATTCTAGTATTAAACACAGAACTAATGCATTATATAGAAATAACTAGAGCTGGGCATTGTGGCGCACACCTTTAATCCCAGCACTCGGGAGGCAGAGGCAGGCGGATCGCTGTGAGTTCGAGGCCAGCCTGGTCTACAAAGTGAGTTCAGGACAGCCAGGGCTACACAGAGAAACCCTGTCTCCAAAAACAAAACAACAACAACAAAAACAAACAAACAAACAAAAAGAATAACTATTGCATCAGGCAGGCACAAAATTCAGGCACAGGCAGCTATCCTTCTGTAACTGTGACAGTACCTCTCACATACAGCAGAGGAGATAAATTCAGATGCTTAATTATTTAATGCCCCGACCAGCTAGGGTTTGACTAAAGCTCAGGAGGAGAATCACCTGAATGAGGGACAGAACACAAGACACAAAGAAGGAGAACAAGTCTGAATATTGATGATGCTCTCAAACTTTTATTTTTCAGGGAACAGTTTATGTAAGGGAAGCATATTGCTATGGCAACCCATCTGCAGGTTATCTCAAGACATGGGGAATTTCAAGCAGGGTCATAACATTCTGTCACACAGGATATCTTGCTCTATCTTTATCTATCTCTAGTCTAACTGCTAAACCACAACAGGGTTGTTCCATCTTTATCTATCTTTAGTCTAACTGCTGAACCACAACAGGGTCAGCTGATTTCTGATAAAAGGCAAACTCTGGGAGAAACAGAAACTTAAAGGTGCAGGCTTGGACAGGATGGTGAGACCCTGGTCGTATAGCCCATGGCCCCCAGCTATTTAACTTGAGAAAGAAGAATTTATCTACCATAACCCAAGACATACAAAATATGTAATTTCAATTTCCCTTCCTCTTCCTCTTCTTCTCCCTCTCCCTCTCTCCCCTCTGTAAATATGTGCATACCAAGCTAAAGTATTTGACAAGACATTCTAAAATTTTATTTGGGAAAATGATCAGGAAAAGTAATTTTCCAGTCACATGACAAAAAACAGGATTATTAGCCTCATGATACTTGACAAATGTTTTAAAATATAAGTATCCCAGTAAAATGATACAGACATACTCACAGATTGTTTGTCTTACATACTAAAATAAACACAATTAGTACTTAACTCCAAATTTTACTTTGTATTCTGTTTTACAATTTTTGTTTGAAAAAATTGTGTAGTATAATGTATTAACATAAAACTGTAGGCATGATATATACATATACATGCTGCATATTATTGTACATACTATTATTACTAATAATAATTTGTAAACACTAATATGTTCATAGTGGTATGTAATAATTTATGTAAATATAGCATATTTTATTTAATGCAAAATTATGGTATCAAAACTTGGAATAATTTATACAGATATTTCTTTAACTTTCTGGAATGTTATGTACCTAATAAAAGGAATAATTTTCTGTTTACTAATAAAATAATAAGATTTTTTATGAAATAATATATATCAAACTGTAAAGCACATATAAAGTAATTGTTATGGTTCTACTTTAAAAACAATAGTAGTAAAATTTTCCATAACTGTTTATATATATATATATTTTTTCACATGTGACTGACTAAAAGTACACATATTTTGTATTTTGGAAATATAAGAAATATATAACAATTACATTTTGTACTCAATATATATATAAAGTAAATAAAATGCCAGTAATAAATCAATATGTATGAACAATCATTTATAAAAATGTTATGGAATATACATTTTTAATAATAAGAGAAAATGAAGCATGATATATACATACAATTAAAATACATTCATGTGGTACGTGCAGATCATGTAGGAAAGATCCTATGCTTTATTAGTTTAGCATATTTGCATACATACTCAATATATATTAATAGTTTCTTTTCTTATGATCTTGTTTAAGGGATTAAGATAAAACATGAATATGTATTTACTTCAGCATATTGATATATATAAATATATGTGTGTATACAAACATATACACATACATATAACTGTCAGCTGTTTTAAAAACTTTAGATACTTTTCATTCTTTTTTCAAATCTGAACTTTGTTCTGATGTCAGTTTAGTTCAGTCAGAATTAAATTCCTCTATGTTTGTATTTCCTCTCTGCTGAACATGGATTCTGTGAACTGTCTAAAACTGACTTCAGCTCTGTTTTGTGCAATATAGGTTTTGAATAGAATTCCAGGCCAAATGCATTTAGTTTCACTGTGATAAGTTATCACTTAACCATCTTCTGGACGTGTCTCAGTAATTAGCAATTATTTGTATCATAGTTTCTTTGCACATACTTTTTCCAGTCTGTTTTCAAGATTCCTTTATTTTTCTGTGGCTTTCAATGTTTAAAATTTGTTGTGCTTAGATGTGACTCTCAATATATTCATCCAGCTCAACAGTTATGGACACTCAGATTTTAATTTTATTTTTTCAAATTAAGGATGTGCTCTGGCAATTCTCTCTTTCTCTCCCTCTCCATCCTCCCCCTCTCTCAATCTTTCCTTCTGCCTCCCTACTTCTCCTTTCCTCTCCTTACAGGCTCTAATTTATCCAGTCATTAAATAATTTAGTATTTTCTTATTCCCTGAGTCTGTGTTCATCAGACAGAGTCAATTTTGGGATGCTGGGTCTTTCACTTTCCATCCCCATTTGTTTGTTTAATATAACTGATAAAATATTCATTTTGTAGTATACTTTTCCTAATGAGTCTGTTTTGTATGTTTTGTTACTCTATCATTTTTTATTTATATATTTTTTCACTTATCTTTTTCTGTAATCCTTGTACTTATCTATAATAAGCCATTCACTATCTTTTATGACTAATTTTGTGAGCCGTATCACATCACCACTGGTTGCCACCAACTTTAATTTTCCAATCAGGCTTCTTTGTAATTAATATTGTTAATACTATACTAAACATTAAAAGGCACAATCTTTTATAGTAATGTTCTGTTGTCTCCTTTTGTTTGGTGTTTGTTAATGTACTTGTGAGCGGTTAATGTAACGGTGTGACATATAATGCAACCACACTTTAAACTTTGTATCCGTCAGTTCCTAATTGTGTCCCTATGGCTTCCTTGCTGACCTTGCTGTGCACTTTTGCCTCTCAGTTCCTCCCTTGACTTCCTGCTAGATCACTAAGCTACATCTTATATTATGCTTTTCACAGTCCCTACAGCTTTGTTCTCAGCCAAACACCAAGAAACGTTTGTAAAATTTCAGAGACTTTTAAAAATATATGCTTACATTCTTTCTGTTTTTCTTTACAAAAATTTCAACTCTCTGTCTACTAACTTGGGCCACACCCCTCCCCATCCCTGCCTCACTGACTCTTCTGTGCTCTAACTGTGCTCTCCCTCTCTGGAGAATCCAAACACTAGTAAAAATATGGTCTGAGTGGTGCCTCCTGTGTTTCTTTCTGTTGGGAGTGACTTCTGTATTTCCTGTGTTAATCATCTGTCAGTTTCCTCTATCAGCTTATATACATGTTTGCATTTTTGCTGAAGGAAAGGCTGGAATACTTTCAGTCTCTTTGTTATGGATACAGTTCTTGATTGTGTAATTTCTTCCTTCTTTCCATTTCCATGAGTAAATTTTATTTCCAAAACAAACATTGATATATCGACACAATGGATTAACTGTTAATTTCTGTTTTTGTATGCATTTTGAGGAAGTTAGACACTTAGGAGTTCAAATAAAATGTCTAGAGTACCAGGCTCCTATTGAAGTTTTGCTGCAAATGGCACCAACAGAGAACAGTGGATACAGATTATGCACTTTAAATTAGTATTAAAAATGCTTAATATGACAGGTTTGGCGATGATTTGTTCAAAGGTACTACACTCAGGTTCAGCCATCACATCACTAACCACTGGAATTGCTATGGAATATCTGTTAATATCAAAAAACATTTAAAACATAAAGAGAGCTATGCCAAAAGTAGTAAAGAATTCCTGTTATATACAGAGAAAATTTATTCATAATCTTTTCCCCCACATTGAGTCTCAAGAGGAACAAAATTAGTAGATCTATCCCTGTGAAAAGAATAGAGAGTTTTAATGGATAGCAGTTCTACTCATGACCAAATAATGCATTTTTTTATAGCGTAAAAAGATGTAATCTAGCCAGTGCAGCCTTAGGCCACCTCTCTGGGGCCCTGTTGGTCTCTGTGGTACATGTTACCACTGCATGAAGATGTCTGAAGGCCTTGCTGCCACTGGGGGCCATATTCATGAGTGGCCTGCACTGACACTTGAGGCTATGAATGTGTTCCTGTCCATGCTGCTGCCAAGGGCCATATCTGGGTCTGTGATCCAACTGAGGCTAGGTGCTGGGTTTGTGGTCTGTGCTGTCATCAGAGGCCCATGCTCTCTACTCCTGCTGACTGTGACAACCCAAGCCCTCTCCAAACTCCCACTTCCCCTAAAAGATAACAGCCTAGACAGGAAGCCACTGAAGAGAAATCTTAAAAAGCATGGTGGGGATGCTGAAGAGTAGCTCTCTACAATTGATAGCTTTTGGCAGAAGTGCAAGACGGGAGGACTCAGTTCTATTCAGGCAGCAGGCCCCTGAGAGTTTGACCATGCCCCAGTAAGTATATTGATAACACAAAGTGGACTTTTTCTGTTTTATTATTTTAATTTTAATGTTTGTGCAAGCTCACATGGGTCAGGGTAGACATGGAAGGCTGAGAAAGTGCGTATGATCAAGGTACATGATAAGAAATTCACAGAGAATCAAAATTCTTATGTTGAAAAAAGTTGTAATCCAGCCTTAAAGTATGTTTCCTTACTTTAAAAATAATAAAAAAAAAAAACCCATGGAAATTTGTCTGAAAATTATGTATTTTTAGAGTGCTGACTTTATTAGTAGAAAAATGAGATGAATCATGGTGATAAAAGACTATCATCAGGAAGCACTCTAATCCATCATTTTAAATAAATCTTCTGTTAATCATCTACTTAAATTAGAATGCTCAAGCAAACATAATTTATTACAATGACTCACACTAAAAATAAACACCAACAACATGCAGTGTGATTTTAGGATGGTGCATAACAGTATTGCAAACTGCTGTTCGCCTACAACAGTAATCCCAATGTGCTTTGCTAAGCACACTCAGGGCAGAGCACATATCCAAAGGGCAAGTTATCATGCTGCAGCAGCTGTGATGAGCTAAAGACAAATCTCCATGGCAACGTAGATACGGTCTTAATCATAAAATATATGTGTACATTTCAAGTCAATATTACATAATTAAATTTTATGACTTGGATATCTACATTAAGAAGATTGCCTGCTACCAATATTTCACATTTTTGACAAAAATATCAAGATAAACTTAGTCACTGACAATTTCTAACTTTGTTTTCCAGAGTTCTGGTACCATATTTACAAGGAGAATTCATTGTGGGGGTAGGAGTTTCATGAAGAAGCTTTCTAGTCCCTTCAATAAATAAGATTCTACACTAAAGTGGTTTTTCAAAATACAAATATTTCATCTGATGTAGCTTTTAAATTGAAAATCCCAGATTGTTCTATTTTTATCAATAAAGACGCTGGAGCCAGATGTTGGGGTAAAACCTGTTAGCTCAGAGAGGCAGGGAAAGTACCCAGCTGACCTTCTTACTCAGCTCACATAACAATGGAAAAGCCCAAAAAGCTCAAAAGCTCAGCTAATTGACTGGGAAGGAAAGGCAAAAAAACCCAAGGCCAAAGGCTTGCTACCTCAAAGCCTCAAAAGCCAAAAGCTGAGGAGTTGAGGAGCTCAAGAGCTAGAGAGCTAAGAGCCAAAGAGCTAAAAGCACTTCTACATCTACAGGCTGCCTTAAATACCCCCTAACTCAAAGTCTCTCCTACTCTTTAATCCCTGTCAGCTTGTTTCTTGCTCTGATTCTTGACCTAAGTTTAACTTTATTAAATCATGTGTATAAATAGTTTTGGGGCTGAAGGTATGTGCTAGGGCTCAACCATGCCAAACAAAAGATAGGTTTTTATAGTTCACAATCTCAGGGATCACAATGGGATCAAAAGGCAGGTTTTTACAGTCCACAATCTCAGCGATCATAGTGGGATCAAATACAGGTGTTTATAATTTACAATGTCAGGGATCACATTGGGATCAAATATCCTGCAACAGATTTTTTGCTATAAGACAAACAGCCTGTTTAAATTAATTTTATTATAAGACAGCACATGTAAATTAAATATATGAGCAGAGTAAAGTCTATGACTAGGCAAGAGATTTAGATTTCTATTCTTTAAATAACTAAGGTTCAAGGGAAACAAACCATTAAACAATTTAAAATAAGATTAAGTAGAGGAATGTTTCTGGCCAAGGTAATTCAAGTGCTACTGTAATTAAATGATAAATCACTAGGCATATAAGAATCAAGCAAAAACAAAATTAGAAAAAAAAATCATGGTTTAGCAAGTGATCACTTTAAATAAAAATTCTCTCATCCAATAAAATAGGAATATCAAATTTAATAGCCATTAGAAGATACTGGCAGTAGTTTTCATATTTTAGGCGACTAAGTACATAATGGCCCTTCTTCCTTAACTCAGTTCTGTCAAATACAAACACAGATCAAATGAATGATTAAAATATAAAACACATCAGTAAATTCTTTAAAATCAGGATTACAGAGAGCAATTTATCTACATAGAAAGGAAATGTTAGGGACATCTCTAAATAATTACACTAGGAGTTGTGAGACAGTTTTCTTGGAGACTGAAACATTTTATACTGCAAAAATCATTGCAAGCCAAGATAAACAACTAAAAACAGCTTCAGAAAGTTCCTGAGTAAGCCTATGTCCTTCCCGAGAAAAAGTGTTGAAGTTATTTTTTAATACTGTGTTTGTTTTACTTAGTTTATTTCTTAGCACAGTTATCACACAAATTCCTATTTGAGACTCATTTATATTTGTTTTAAAAAAAAGCCTCACAACACAATCTTGAGCAGTTTAAGTGTGCTCTTAACCATCTTTGCTATCCTGACTCCATCTTTGCCAAAATCCCCAAGTTATTTGACTTTCAGTTTTTCCATTGCTCCAGCTGAATCTTTTCTTTAAATAATTTTATTTTTGTACATATACATTTATATTATTACACATATATACAATAGATTATCTATAGCAATCAGGAATTATATAAATGTTACATTCTTAGTGTTTTGGCTATTTGTACTTGACAGTCTTGAAGAAGACATCGTTTCTATCTTGGTGCATCTAAGTTTCTGAATGTAAATAAATGGATTAAAGAACTCAACATAAAACCAGACACACTAAATCTGTTAGAAGACAGCTGAATCATTTTTCATTTCTCCTTCACCTTTGCCTGTCTCTGAACCCCCTACTTCCCTCTCTTTTTTTCTCAGTTCATTTTCTCCTTTTTATATAGTTCAGGATTTCCTACCTGGGAAAGGTACCACTCACAGCAGGCAAGCATTTCTACTTCATTAAAGCAAACAGCAAAATCCCTCTCATAGGAATGCCCAGAGATCCTTGTCTTGGTTATTACATATACTGTCAAAAAGACAATTAACGGTACAATGACAGTGGCATATGCCTATAATCCCAACACTCTAGAGGTTGAAGCAAAGAGTGGGTAACTATGAAGCCAGCTTTGGGATACATAGCAAGACTTCTTCTTAATTATTAACATATTCTAAGAACTTTTTTTATTTGTCCATTGTGCCTATATGTCTGTACTTCATGTTCAGTTCATTTCTATGACTGTTGTGACGTCTTTGTCTAGATTAATTTCGTTTGTTTATTTGTTGGTTTTCTCATGTGTCCAGATATTCTAACACCGTTTTTACAAGACCAATGAAACAAAATAGCCTGGAACTACACATGGATAAATGCATATAGCTGAACCAGGAATATATCTCAGCTTGGAGAATGCTTTCTTCATAGTATGCAGGAGACCCTGCATTTGATCTCCAATACTGCACAAAGCTGTGTGTGTTTTTTCATGCCTGTAATCCCAGTGCTTGGTGAGTGGAGGCAAGAATATCAGAAGTTCATAGTCACCTGTGGCTGAGTTGAAAGTACAAGACCAAGATAGTTTATATGATACTCTGGTCAAACAAAAAGTGCAGTAAACTGGTTGACAAAGGTAGAAACACAAAACAATGGACAAACTACTTCCTTTTCTAACTCCTCCTCCCCTGGCTGGCAGAAAGTCCAGGCATATTCTCTCCCTTGGTTAGTGCTTGGTTGTGAGCTGCTTTATTGGTATTTGGAGGAGGGTAATTTGGGAGCAGAGTTTATAGAACATTTACACAGGAAATTCTCAGAACAAGGCTTGCAACCAGATATAGGAGTACAGAAATCAGCATTTGTATTACAGAGTAACCTTATGCCTACGTCTCCCCCTTTTAGTCTAACAAAAGGCTTTTTCTTATAATAACAAGAAGCTAGCTGAAACTTTTGCTGTCCAGTTTCTGAATGCTGAGAAAGTTAAGAGCTTAACTGAAGTCCTCACCAGAACAGTCTGAGATGTTGGACGATGTAGATAGCTATTTTGAAATTGTCCCAGATGAAGATTTTTCAAGAAAACAATGTAATTGAGGCCATCTGTGAAGTAGGATTACCTGGGCTACTTGTCTTTTTTGGTGTCTGGTCCTCTTTGTTTTTTTTTTTTTTTTTTTTTTTTTTTTATTAATTTATTCTTGTTACATCTCAATGTTTATCCCATCCCTTGTATCCTCCCATTCCTCCCCCCCCCCATTTTTCCATTATTCCCCTCCCCTATGACTGTTCTTGAGGGGGATTACGTCCCCCTATATATTCTCATAGGGTATCAAGTCTCTTCTTGGCTACTTGCTGTCCTTCTTCTGAGTGCCACCAGGTCTCCCCCTCCAGGGGACATGGTCAAATGTGAGGCACCAGAGTACATGAGAAAGTCGTATCACACTCTCCACTCAACTGTGGAGAATATTCTGACCATTGGCTAGATCTGGGAAGGGGTTTAAAGTTTACCTCCTGTATTGTCCTTGGCTGGTGCCTTAGTTTGAGCGGGACCCCTGGGCCCAAATCTGCCTATCATATTGTTCTACTTGTAGATTTCTAGGACCCTCTGGATCCTTTTATTTTGCTGTTCTCCCATGCGTCTCTCATTTAGAGTCCCAATAGGATGCCTTCCCCTCTGTCCCAGTTTCCTGGTAAGTGAAGGCTTTCGTGGGACATGCCCCTTGGGCTAGTATGCAGATATAAGTGAGTATATACCATTTGATTCTTTCTGCTTCTGGGTTAACTCACTCATTATGATCATTTCTAGCTCAATCCATTTATCCACAAATTTCGGGAATTCCTTGTTTTTAATAGCTGAGTAGTATTCCATAGTGTATATGTACCACAGTTTCTTTATCCACTCTTCTACTGAGGGACACTTAGGCTGTTTCCATGTTCTGGCTATTATGAATAAGGCTGCTATGAACATGGTTGAGCAAATTTTCTTGTTGTGTGCTGGAGCATCTTCTGGGTATATTCCAAGGAGTGGAATAGCTGGGTCTTGAGGAAGCCCTATTCCCATTTTTCTGAGATAGCACCAGATAGATTTCCAAAGTGGCTGTACTAGTTTGCATTCCCACCAGCAATGAAGGAGTGTTCCTCTCTCCCCACATCCTCGCCAGCATGTGGTGTCGCTTGAATTTTTGATCTTAGCCATTCTGATGGGTGTAAGATGGAATCTCAGAGTTGTTTTGATTTGCATTTCCCTGATGACTAAGGAGGTTGAGCATTTCTTTAAGTGTTTCTCAGCCATTTGATACCCCTCTGTTGAGAATTCTCTGTTTAGTTCCAAGCCCCATTTCTCAATTGGGTTATTCGGTTTGGTGGTGTTTAATTTCTTGAGTTCTTTATATATTTTGGATATTAGACCTTTGTCAGATGTAGGGTTGGTGAAGATCTTTTCCCAGTCTGTAGGCTGTCGCTTTGTTCTCTTGACAGTGTCTCCTGCCTTACAGAAGCTTCTCAGCCTCATAAGGTCCCATTTATTAATTGTTGACATTAAGGCCTGGGCCGTTGGTGTTCTGTTCAGGAAGTTGTCTCCTGTGCCAATATGTTCCAGGCTCTTTCCCACTTTTTCTTCTAAGTGGCTTAGTGTCTCTGGTTTTATGTTGAGGTCTTTAATCCAATTGGATTTGAGTTTTCTGCAAGGTGACAAATATGGGTCCAGTAGCATTTTTTTACACATAGACCTCCAGTTAGACCAGCACCATTTGTTGAAGATGCTATCCTTTTTCCATTGAATGGATTTGGCTTCTTTGTCAAAAATCAAGTGACCATATGTGTGTGGATTCATATCTGGGTCTTCGATTCGATTCCACTGATCAACAGCCTGTTGCTGTGCCAGTACCATGCTGTTTTAAGTACTATTGCTTTATAGTACAGTTTGAGATCAGGTATGGAGATTCCTCCGGAGCATCTTTTATTGTACAAGATTGTTTTAGCTATTCTGGGTTTTTTGTTTTTCCATATGAAGTTCAGAATTGAACTTTCAATGTCTTTAAAAAATTGTGTAGGTATTTTGATAGGGATTGCATTGAATCTGTAGATTGCTTTTGGTAGGATGGCCATTTTTACTATGTTAATTCTCCCAATCCATGAGCAAGGAAGATCATGCCATCTTCTCTGGTCATCTTCAATCTCTTTCTTCAGAGTTTTGAAATTTTTTTCATACAAGTCCTTCACTTGCTTAGTTAGGGTAACTCCTAGATATTTTATATTGCTTGTGGCTAATGTGAAGGGTGTGGTTTTCCTAATTTCTTCCTCGGCAAGCTTGTCATTTGTGTATAGGAAGGCTACAGACTTTTTTGAGTTAATTTTGTATCCAGCCAATTTGCTGAAGGTGTTTATCAGCTTTAGGAGTTCTCTGGTGGAGTTTTGAGGGTCACTTATGTACACTATCATATCATCTGCAAAGAGGGATAATTTGACTTCCTCCTTTCCCATTTGGATCCCCTTGATCTCCTTTTGTTGTCTTATTGCTCTGGCTAGAACTTCGAGTACTATATTGAAGAGATATGGAGAGAGTGGGCAGCCTTGCCTTGTTCCCGATTTGAGAGGAATTTCCTTGAGTATCTCACCATTTACTTTGATTTTGGCTATTGGCTTGCTGTATATAGCCTTTATTATGTTGAGGAAAGTGCCTTGTATCCCCGATCTCTCTAAAACTTTAAACATGAATGGGTGTTGAATTTTATCAAATGCTTTCTCTGCATCCAAGGAGATGATCATGTGGTTTTTTATTTTCAGTTTGTTTATATGGTGGATTACATTGATGGATTTCCGTATATTAAACCATCCCTGCATGCCTGGAATGAAGCCTACTTGGTCATGATGAATGATATCTTTGATGTGCTCCTGTATTCGTTTTGCAAGTATTTTATTTAGTATTTTTGCATCTATGTTCATAAGAGAAATTGGTCTGAAATTCTCTTTCTTTGTTGAGTCTTTGTGAGGTTTAGGTATCAATGAGACTATGGCCTCATAGAATGAATTTGGTAATTTTCCATCCATTTCTATCTTTTGGAGTAGCTTGAAGAGTATCGGTATTAGCTCGCCCTTAAAGGTCTGGTAGAATTCTGCACTGAAACCATCTGGCCCTGGGCTTTTTTTGGTTGGGAGACCATCGATGATTGCTTCTATTTCTGTAGGGGAAATGGGACTATTTAACTTGTTTATCTGTTCTTCATTCAACTTTGGCAAGTGAACTTGATCAAGAAAATCGTCCATTTCCCTTAGATTTTCAAATTTTGTGGCGTATATGCCTTCAAAGTAGGATCTTATGATTCTTTGAATTTCTTCAGTGTCTGTTGTTATGTCTCCCTTTTCATTTCTGATTTTGTTGATTTCAATACTGTCTCTCCGCCTTTTAGTTAGTTTGGCTAATGGTCTGTCTATCTTGTTGATTTTCTCAAAGAACCAGCTTTTGGTTTTGTTGATTCTTTGGACTGTTTTCTTAGTTTCTAATTTGTTAATTTCAGCCCTGAGTTTGATTATTTCCAGGCGTCTACTCCTCTTGGGTGTTTCTGCTTCTTTTTTTTCTAGGGCTTCCAGTTGTGTTGTTAAGATGCTTATGTGCGATGTTTCCAATTTCTTTTTAAAGGCACTTAGTGCTATGAATTTTCCTCTTAGCACTGCTTTCAATGTATCCCACAAATTTGGGTATGTTGTTTCTTCATTTTCACTGAATTTCAGAAACTCCTTGATTTCTTTCTTTATTTCTTCCCTGACCCAGGTGTCATTTAGCAGAGAGTTGTTTAGTTTCCACGTACGCGTAGGCTTTTTGTTATTTCTGTTGTTGTTGAATTGCAGCCTAAGAGCATGGTGATCTGATAGGATACAAGGTATTATTTCAATCCTCTTGTATCTGTTGAGGCTTGCTTTGTGACCTACGATGTGATCAATTTTGGAGAAGGTTCCATGGGGTGCAGAAAAGAAGGTGTATTCTTTCTTGTTTGGGTGAAAGGTTCTATAGATATCTGTTAGATCCATTTGACCCATGGCATTGGTTAATGATGTTATTTCTCGGCTTAGTTTTTGTTTCAGTGACTTATCCTTCAGTGAGAGTGGGGTGTTGAAGTCTCCCACTATTATTGTGTGGGGATCGATGTGTGCTTTAAGCTTTTTTAGGAGATCTTTTACATATGTGGGTGCCCTTGTATTGGGAGCATAGATGTTCAGAATTGTGATGTCATCTTGGTTGACTTTATCTTTGATGAGTATGAAGTGTCCTTCCTCATCCCTTTTGATTAATTTTGGTTGAAAGTCTATTTTGTTCGATACTAAAATGGCTACACCTGCTTGCTTCTTGTGACCATTTGCTTGGAATATTTTTTCCAACCTTTTACCCTGAGGTAATGCCTTTCATTATGGGTGAGATGTGTTTCTTGGATGCAGAAGAATGTTGGGTCTTGTTTATGTACCCATTCAGTTAGTCTGTGTCTTTTTATTGGAGAATTGAGGCCATTGATGTTGAGAGATATTAATGACCAGTGACTTTTGAGAGTCTTAATTTTGATGTTGTTTCCATTCGAGCGTTTGTGTAGTTGTGTTTTTGTCATGGGATAGTTATCTATTTTCTGGGTAGTTTTGGTTGTAGCTTGACCCTTTGGGATGAAGTTTTCCTTCTAGTACCTTCTGTAAAGCTGGGTTTGTGGATAGGTACTGTTTGAATTTGTTTTTGTCATGGAATATTTTGTTTTCTCCATCAATGGTTATTGATAATTTTGCTGGGTAAAGTAGTCTGGCCTGGCATCTGTGTTCTCTTAGGGTTTGTAGGATCTCTGTCCAGGCCCTTCTGGCTTTTATGGTCTCTGCTGAGAAGTCAGGTGTAATTCTGATAGGTTTACCATTAAATGTTATTTGGCCCTTTTCCCTTGCAGCTTTTAATATTTTTTCTTTGTTCTGCATGTTTTGTGTTTTGATTATTATGTGGTGGGCAGTTTTTCTTTTCTGGTCAATTCTATTTGGTGTTCTGTAGGCCTCTTGTATGTTTATAGGCATCTCTTTCTTTAGATTGGGGAAATTTTCTTCTATGATTTTGTTGAGAATAGTTTCTGGGCCCTGGAGTCTGATGTCTTCTCTTTCTTCAATGCCTATTATCCTCAGATTTCTTCTTTTCATGGTGTCCTTAATTTCTTGGATGTTTTGTGTCAGGAGTTTTCCAGATTTGGCATTTTCTTTAATGGTTGATTCAATATCTGTGATTGTATCTTCTAGCCCTGAGATTCGTTCTTCCATCTCTTGGATTCTGTTAGAAAAGCTCACCTCTGTGCTGCTCGCCTTCTTCTCTGAGGTCTCACGTTCTCGTTTTTCTTCTGTCTGTGTGTTTATCATTGAATCCATTTTCATCTTCAGATCTTGAACTGATTTTTTGATTTCTTTCATCTGATTTTTTGTATATTCCTGAGTTTCTTCCATTGCCTCTTTATAGGTCTTTAGAGCTTGAACCGTTTTACTTATTTCTTTCATCTGGTTGTTTGCATTTTCCTGCAATTTTTCCAGTTCCACTCTATGTGCTTCTTTTATGTCTCTCACCTGTTTGTCTGCGTCTTCCTGCATTTGATTACGAATTTTATTTGTTTCCTCCATTATCATCCTCATTACTAAGGATTTGAGGTCATATTCTTGTATTTCCGTTGTATTTGAGTTCTCTGGGTGGTTTTCTTTGGGATAGCTGGAAACTGGAGACGCCATGTTGTTTTGGGGTTTTTTGCGTATGCTTTTTCGTTGTCCTTTAGACATCTTGCAGTCTTTGTTTTTGTTGGGTAGCTTCCAGAGTTGAATGGAGGGTGTCTGAAGATAGATTCACTTGTTTTCTTACGATTTCCCTAGGCTGCGAGCTCAAAGCTTCACTGGTGTCGATGTTAGGAGGTTAGCCCTGTTGTTCTGGTCTCTCACAGCCAGTGATCCTCAGTCCCCCTCTGCTGTGGATCCTGCAATTGTTCTGGGTCTCTGAATGAGCGTTGGGTCAGGCCAAGGTATCCACAGCCTTCTGTGTTCCCTGCCAAGTCCAGCCAGGAGCACTGGGACCGAACCACGGGCAGAACTCAGCTAGATTCTCAGGGCCTGAACCGTCTGCCAAGCTCAGCTAGGGATTTTGGGCCCAAAATGCACACAGGGTCCAGCCAGAATTTTTGGGCTGGGACTATGCACCAAGCTCCACTAGGGCCTTTTGGCCCAAAGTGCGTGCTGTGGTCAGTTATTGACTCAGGGCCCGAACTGACCACCAATCTCAGCCAGGAATTCTGGATTCAAACTGCACACTGTGTCCAACCAGAGTCTTAGAGCTGGTGGAACCGAGAGCTCTGTCCAGCCTGTGCCACAGCAGGAGAACTGCGGCTGCTCTGAGTTAGTGCCAGTGGTGGAACAAGTGCTCCGCCCGGACTGTGTCACCGCAGGGGAGCTGCCGCTGAGCTGAGGTGGTGCCTCGGATGGAACCGAGCACGTCACCAAGCCTGTGCCACAGCAGGAGAACTGCAGCTGCTCTGAGTTAGCGCCTGTGGTGAAACCAAGTGCTCCGCCCAGACTGTGTCACCGCAGGGGAGCTGCCGCTGAGCTGAGGTGGTGCCTAGTGTGGAGCAGCGTGCTCAACTAAGCCTGTGCCACAGCAGGGGAGCTATGGCCACGCTGAGTTAGTGCCTCAGGCAGAATTGTTTGCTGGGCCGGGCCAATACCCGGGACTCTGGGGCCGAACTGTCCGCCGAGTCCAGTCTGGGTCCAAAGGCTCCACGCGACCCAAATCCTGCCCCGAGTCCCCTCTCCCGCAGCAATTCCCACCAGCCACCACACCAATCGCCTCCACCGGAAGGCTATGAGCTGCAAACCTCAGCCGCCGCTGCTGGTGCCGCTGGTGCTGCTGCCTCTGCCGCTGCCACTCCGATCAGAGAAAAACCACGCTCCTCCTGTGTGCAGGGGCACGCAGGTCCTCCGCACCCTGGTCCCTCCGAACCGTGGAGCACTCCTGCTGCCGTGATGTTCGGACCTCGGTGTTCCTGGCTCAGAAATCTGTGCAATTCCCTGAATTGTTCACTGGAGCCTCCAAACGCGGTCCGCACTGCTCGCCGCCATCTTGGATCCTTCCTGGTCCTCTTTTTTTGGGGGGGGTTTAAGACAGGGTTTCTCTGTGTAGCCTTGGTGCCCTGGACTCACTTTGTAGACCAGGCTGGCCTCAAACTCCCAGAGATCCACCTGCCTCTGCCTCCTGAGTGCTGGGGTTTAAGGCCTGCGCCACCACACCCGGCATGGTGTCTGTTCCTCTTGCTCTGCAAAGTATATAAACTTTTCAAAGGTATTATACATTTTGTATTAATGTATGTATGGTCTGTGCACTGAACACAGTTAAAGATGATTCTCTGTAAAACTAGTTTTTATCTATTGTATCAAAGAATGGCATGATAAGTCCTGAGGAATTTGTAGCCAAAGATTTATTGGCCATGCATAGTAGAAGTCTGGCTGAAGACATATTCATATCTCAGTCTGAGATGTTCCCATGAGAGGGATCAGAAATGAATGTTACCTGTCCTGTTTGGTTTATTTTCTTCTGTCTGCGGTGAAGATCTTCAGGAGGTCTCCCCCTGTGTAATCTGATATTCATCAGTTTAGAGGAAACACATAGCTTTTTAAAAATTAATTTATTCTTATTACATCTCAATGGTTATCCCATCCCTTGTATCCTCCCATTCACATAGCTTTTTGTTTCTGGTTGAAACAAGAGCATATTCTCCTCCTCAACACAATATATTTTCTGTCTTCCATTTTGGAACTAGGATGTTTATATGCTGATCTAATTCAGCAGTCCTTTCTAAAATACAATGTATCTTAGCAGGTATACTATTGTCTCATTTAAAAATTTTTAAAATCATTATTTAATCTCTTTTGTGGAGAAATTATATTTCCCTTTTGTTTTATTACCATCCTTTAAAAATAATTGTTATATCTTTTCATAATTGTTTGGCCTATAGGGTTATTAGTTATGTCTGTAACATGCTTTATGTCATAATGTTTAAAAAATTATTGTATTCCTATGAATATACGAGCTGAAGCAACATCAGCCCCAATTTGCAAATCACCTCTAAGATAGTCACCATTTCTAAAAAATGTATAATCTCAGAATCATGATTTCCAGAATTTAATGCAAAAACCCAATGGAATTCTGGCATCCTATGGCATGGTGCATATATTTAAGCTCCCCAAACTATGCAAAATGGTGCATATAAAGCAATGTATGACCTTGTTCCAAGACAACACAAAATAGGATCTGCATTGTGACTTTAGCACGCAGACCTTCATCCAGTAACCTTGATGATGCAGGTACAATATCCAGTCAGACCATGCTGGTCTACTACCGAAGCCTTTCTGCCAGCATCTCAGGGTTACCATTCTGCAATTTCTTCCAGCCCTTGTGGACCTTTCTCACCGGCAGTTACCTCTTTTGGTGTTATTGTAGGTTACAGATTGTATTTCTCTGAAGATTCCCTATCTTGATTCAAAGATTCCTCCAATGTTGTTCCATGGCCTTTAATTTAGCATCTAATTTCCCAGTCTCATCTTTCTCCAAGTCTGTCTTATTCTGATCTCTACCAAAAAGGATAAAAAAAACTTGAATCATCACTGAAACAATTATTTGTATGACTGGAATCCTGAAGTACTGTGTCATTGTGTCTTCTTTCATTTTCAACATAGAAAATAGCTAGATTACTGTAAATTCTGCCCCACACTGAGCACCATTATTTGAAGTAATTTTTAAAAAACTATGTTTGTTTCTCTTAGTTTGCTTGTTAACCTGGTTATCATACAAATAATTGAGACTCTTTTATATGTGTTTAAAAATAAGCTTCATGACACAATTTTGAACAGTTTACTTCTGTTCTTAGCCCTCTTGGTTATCCTGGCTTCATCTTTACCAAAATCTCCAAGTTACTTGTTTTTTAGCTCTTTCACTGCTCCAGCTGAATCTTTTTCACTTCTCCTAAACCTTTGCCTATCTCTGAACCCCCTAATTCCTCTTCTAAATCCTGACAGGAAGTCTAACCCTATTCTCTCCCATGTAAACTGCTTTATTGGCATGAGGGACAATTTAGGAGCAGAGTTTATACAACATTTAGACAGGAAATTATCAGAACAAGGCTTGTAACCAGATATGGGGGTACAGAAATCAGCATTTGAATTAAAAAATAACCATATGCCAACAAGTAAGCAAAAATGGCTGCAGATCACTCTCTGATAAGCCAAGCTGCAAAGAAGACTCAAGACCAGACCAGCTGTCATGAAAAGCAGAAATCAGACTAGCTGCCTGGAAGAGGTTTAGGCCAACTGATAAGCCTGCAAAAGACTCTGTCCAACCTGACAAACTGCCAGCAGATTTTAGGGTTCCAACTTTTGTGAGTTTTACCCATGGCGTGGGCCTTGGTGATACATATCTTTTGAGTCATTCTGTTCCTGTAAGTAACCCAATACCCATATGCTTGTAAGTGACCCCAACAAATTATTATTATTGGTTCACCAAGTTTTCCTTTAGCTGCCTTAGTACTTTAATCTATCTTGGGTTCCCTGACTGGGGTGAGTAGACACATGTGGTGAGTTGTGCCACCTCAGGAAAAGTATTCTAGCACAATACTAGGTCATAGGAATAAAAAGATAAAAGAAAAAAGATCCTAATCAAGGGTATTCATCCTCATGTGATCTGGCTGGCCAGTACTCTGAAAATAATTTCTGAATTTCTATATTCTAGTCAAAGTTCTCTAAAAGAATGGAACTGATAAAACGAATATACATATATTAAACTTGGATTTACTAGAGGCTTATGGGCCATGGCCCAAGTGTTCAACTATGGCTATCTCATGATGGAAAGGCCAAGAATATGGTAAGTGTTCAGTCCATCAGATTAGATTGAAGCCCCTCCCTCATCTCCTCCTGGTACCACCTCCCCTCCCTTTTTCCCCCTCCCCTAGTCCTCAGAAATGGGGAGCCCTCCTCACCTACCATCTGACACCAGCCTATCAAGTCTCTCAAGACTGCCTGCGTCCTCTTCCTCTGTGGCCTGGTAAGGCCACTCTGCCAGGGGGAAGTGATCAACAAGCAGGCAACAGAGTCCATGTCAGAGACAGTTCCATATTAGAAGACCCACATGCAGACTGATCTGCCTATCAATGACATCTGAGCAGGGTTTTTTCTTTTTTCTTTTTCTTTTCCTTTCTTTTCTTTTTTTTTCTTTCTTTTTTCCAATTGTGATTTCCTCCTTCCAGATGACTCTAGCTTACATCGAATTGACATAAAAACTAGCCTGTACATCATAGAGACTGAATGGACAATCATGGAGCATGCATGGGTCTGGCTTAGGCCTTCTGTATATAGGTTATTGCTGTATAGCTTGGTTCTTCTTGTGGGACTTCTAGCAGTGGGAACTGGGCCTGTTTCTGACTCTTTCGCATGTGCTAGGGACTTGTTTCCTCATATTGGGTTGCTTCATCCAGTCTTGACATGAGGGCGTGTGCCTAGTCTTGTGACTTGTTATGCATGTGTGGTTGATATCATTGAGAAGCCTGCCCTTTTCTGAAGGAAAATAGGAGAGGGGTGTATCTGGAGAAGAAAGAATTAGGACGGGGGTGGCTGGGGATATAGGAGGGAGGGCAAACTGCAGTCCAATATAATATATCAGAGAAGAAATTTTTAAAAAAAGACCCAGAATGTGCAAATACTATCAAACAAATACTACAGTGCCATTGACTAGGTAAGGAATCCAATTTGACCAAGGGAAGCATTTGTTCTGACTGTGTCTAATCAGGTGTTTCTAGAGGAAAATGTTCTGAGTCAACAGACTAAAAGATGGCTATCAATCCTCAGTGAAATCTCAGAGAGAGGAAGAGATGGCATTCCTTTCCTCTGCTGGAGCTAGAATGCAGTCTTTTGTCCCTGGGCATCAGAATCCCAACATTTCCAGCATATGGAATGGAGCGAACCTTAGAATTGTCAGGCTTTTGATCCCTTAACTCCATTAAGCCATTGTCTTCTCAGGCTCTGAGGATGACAGAAATGGACTGAGCTACACCCTTAACATCCTAGAGTAAATGGGACACAGATGAATTTTGAGAATGCTATGCACTAGGACTGTATTCACATCGTTTTCACCCTCCTGTCTCTCCTCAGTACCTCCTGTGCTCTTCCCTTTATTACAAATTCATGAACTCGTCTATAATTGATATTGCAACCTTGTGAGACCACTTGTATTTCCCTTATGTATATATGTTTCAGACTGACTTGAACTTGCCAGGGGACCCAGTGACAAGCTATTCCCCTTCTCTCAGCAGTATATGGCCCTGTCATACTTTTTAGAGACATTCAGCTCACAATTTCACGCCTTTTGCCCCAATTTCTTGAGGATGTATTTAGAAATACAAACTGTAACAATGACTCAGTGTGATTCCTATATAAATCCTGTAGCTTCTTTTCTCTATAGGAGTTCAAACTACCTTACCTTTCTTAAATTCTTTATATGAATTTTCAGATCTGTGGTAATGTGCATAGTTATTTTACCTTACTAAGCTTTTAAAGTTTCTTCTTTATCTGGCTCTGTCATTAATATTCAATGAGATCTTTCTGAAGGCCCCTTATCAATAGCATGATTCTTAAAATATGATAAAATATTTATATTCATGGGAAATATCTATATTGTGGAACTTCTAAAAAGACACAAATATTCTGACATAAATAGCCAGTTAGTCTTTTTAACATAATAATATTCCAGGCTCCTTGTATTTTAAACATATTTAACCTAGATAAAACATGTCAATAATGTATTTGATCTTTAAGATTATCCATATTAAAAATCACAAGATCTTAGCTAGTGTTCTTATTTTTTAGATTGTACAATGAGGATTGAATGAAATTTCAAACTTTCACAATACATATTTACCACCTAATCTGAGATGTGAAATGTAATTGAATAATTTAAATATTCATTGTATCAATTCTCTTGCTTTATAGAACCCTATTTTATCCACCCAGATATGGATTTTGCCCTCATCACTGCCTCCCTATAGTAAGCTCATTACCAACTACCCATCTAGGATCTGTGGACAGCACAGGATTCACTACAAAATCATGAAGTGTAAAGAAACTAGGAAATGGGATTAAATGTTTTAAAAGCAATGTATAGGTGAAAAGAATGAGGAACAATCCTACTTAAGTCTTTGCTAATGCTTGATTTTATTGTGTAGAGTTCACTCTAATTTTGGACATTAAAAAGAAACTTTGATTTATAGATTGGCTAATGGCATTATTCATAGAGGAAATTTGGCTTCTAAATTCTATGTGCGTGATTTATAATGACAAAGAAATATTGTTTCCTTTTAAAAAAACATTTTAAATTGTGCAAATAACAGGATAGGAGTAATTATTATTGCATTTTTGCTGATGTTTTAAAGGAAGAAACATCAGATTTTTAAAAACTCTTGCCATCCACGAATTTCTTTAAGGTTAGCATGGTTCACATTTTCCCAAGATAATTGCCATCTCATGAACAGTTTAAGAATCGTGTTGGAGTTTGAAATCTGTACTTGGAAAACAAATTATCCATGATTATGTGAAGTGGAGAAGGGACACTGAACTTAGGAAGTAATCAACAAGGACCCTTGAATATGTAGAACTATTACAAGTGGCAGCCATGGTTGTGCTCACAATAGCCATGACTACATGCCCTTATGTTTATGAGTGATTTGCTACTCCCAGTACGTGGGCCAATCTATTTTGTGATTACAGCAGCTTTATTTGTGTGCTGTATTAATGTTCAGATAAAGTGCACTATAACGATTAAGTCAAGATATGATAAATTTGTGTAGCATCAAGATTCATTTATCACTTTGACAGCAAGAGTAGTCTTATGGCTGGATGCAACTGGACAGAAGTATAAAAGTTACTGACATGGATTTGAAATTTGTCTGCTTTCATTGGGAGGCTCATATTCTTATTCTGCTGGCTGGCCTAAGGTTCTGTTCCCAACGATTAGTGATGCTGGGGACAGAAAATCATTTGGAGGATCTTTGGAATTCATGAATCTTAGGATTTCCTCTCCTCAGAGAACAATAAAACATCTCTGTATCTCTAGATCTCATTTGTTTTTATTTTAAATCCAGTAATGAGATCATCATGTATTCTAATGGAGTTTAAACTGCTTACAGCAAAAAGGAAAGAAGTGAGTCTAACAAGCTTCTGAATCTTTTACACTGACTCCATGTGGCAGATTGGAGCATTTCCTAAAGCAAACCTCTATGCTGCCACTGCCTAGCTCAGTGGTCAGCTGATAATTCACGCCCCGAATCAAGCCCAACTCTATGAAATCAGCAACAATAATGACTTCTTCTACACACCTTCCTGAACTTTGACTGTATTTTTGACTGTTTTAGCTCATCTTTGGTGGCATCAGGGTGCTCTGTTGTCTATTATCTGTATAGCCCTTGGTTTGTCAGTTTTTGCATATAAGAATGCTGTGTATCTTTATATACCTCATCTCTACTAGTTTGAAGAAATTCAAGCACCTATTACCTGAAGCTTTCCAGTTAGGTTCACCATCAGACAGCACTTGTTTTTCATAGTTTTCTAAAATAATTTATTTATATTTCCTTCATAAAGCATCACTTATTTCTTTTACCAAAATACTATAAAAAAAACCTCCTCTGAGAACAGAAATCGTGGGTTCTTCTCTTACTGTATATATTCTACAACATGGTGCTTTAAAGACAGTAAGGTAAAAAAAATGGTGGAAATTTGGGGACTACCCTTTAACCAAAACTTTTAATTAAGACAAACATATCCATGTTTTTGCTGTTATTTCATACTCTGCAGTTGGGTATAGAGTTTGGTGCTGTTGTTGCATCAGTTAGTTTCTGTTTCTCTTTTATTAAACTAATTTTCCTGAAATATTATTATTCACAATGTTCGTTAATACTTAAAACTGTAACACCTTAGTAAATTTGCACAGAAAGTCAGATACATTGACTGAGTTAGGGCATTATTTCTGTGAATAGACACTGTGACCACACGACTATCATATATTATAAAACAATGGCAGCTGGCTTAGAGGGTCAGAGGTTTAGTCTATTATTGACATGGCAAGAAGCATAGCAGCATGCAGGCTGACATGGTGCTGGACCAGGAGCTGAGATGTCTACATCTTGATTCATAGGCAGCAGAAGAAGACTCGCTTGAGCACATGAAACCTCGAAGCCTGCCTCCATAGTGACACGCCTCCTCCTACCTGGCCACAGCTACTACAACAAGGCTACACCTCATAGTAGTACTGCCATCTACAGGTAAAGTGTTCAAATACACGAGTCTATGGAGACCATTCCTATTCAAACTAGCACGTAAATACATTTCAACTAATTAAGTTCTTCCCAATCCATTTAAATTTACCCCAACAAAACTTTGTGAAGCTTATTCACTCATTTGACAGACCTGGTGGTTCAAACTCAGGAGTTCCTCATCCAAAGATAGAAAAGCAAACCTGAGTTCATTACTCTAGACCTACTTGAAGGCGAAAAAAGAGAATAGACTTCACAGGGTTTTGACATTGATCTACAGGCTGTGGCACATAAGCCTGCACACACACACACACACACACACACACACACATCATCATCATCATCATCATAAAGCAAATAAATAAATTTTCACTTAATAGATAGTAATTTCCTTTAAAAGAGAAATCATATTA
Organism: Acomys russatus; assembly: GCF_903995435.1. Taxonomy (NCBI): domain Eukaryota; kingdom Metazoa; phylum Chordata; class Mammalia; order Rodentia; family Muridae; genus Acomys; species Acomys russatus. The sequence continues at coordinate 74,619,260 of NC_067156.1, read as the reverse complement.
ATGCATTCTTTAGAAAAGTCTGTAAAAGTGAAATAACTCATTTACCATTTGTACTTCTAGTTATAATGAAGTATGTAGATACTATAGCAATTGTGAAATTAAGTAAAATTAACAAACTAAATTATAATATTGTGGAACATAAAAAACATTTGCCACATTAAACCTTATGAAAAAATTGTTTAGTAATTAGATAACTTAAAGAGCTCAAACCTAACTTTGCAAGCAGAATTAACTAAATTATTTAATGTTTTAATGACATGAAAATTATTTCAAATATATAAAAAATGTCTTTTTTTTTTCTAAAATTATATATGTAGCTTAAAGCATGGAAAGGTTTTTCTTCAACATATTTTGGAAGTAAAAGAACTGCATTCTTCCAGTCAGTGGCAGTTATTGGGGCTTTTGATTGAATAATAGGGTATTATGGAAAACATAATCTACGTAATAACAGTGTAAAAGGAAAGCATCACTTCTTATTTTAAAATATATTTTATTAATTTATTCATGTTACATCTCAATTGTTATCTCATCCCTTGTATCCTCCCATTACTCCCTCCTTCCCATTTTCCCCTAATCCTGTGACTGTGACTGAAGGAGACCTCCTCACCCTGTATATGCTCATATGTTATCAAATCTCTTCTTGGTAGCCTGCTATCCTTCATCACTTCTTTTTTTACACTCACGTTCTACATTATATCAGTGGCAAAATATATCACCAAAATATTCAAAACAAGAATTTAAAACACAAGTGCAACTGATGTAATAATAGCTGGTGGTTATCTGTGATGTGACAGACATATTAAAGACAACAATGCTAAAATGTAAGTAAAAAAATAAACATAGAAAAAAAGAAGAACAAGAACAAGAAGAACAAGAGGAAGCAGAAGGGGAAGAGGAAGGGGAGGATGCAGAGGAAGAAGGGGAAATCAAGCTAACAGGTTCTTCTTGCACCTTCTACCAGGAACCTGTATTTTCTGATACTTCCATTTGGGGATTGCTGGCCTCCAGAACAGTGAGCCACTGTACTTGTACTGGTGTTTTGTTTTCCATGCATGGTGCATTTGCACAAGAATATGCAGTCCTGCACAAACATGGAAGCCAATGGGAAATGTATCCTATTCTATCAGTTTCCATCTTCTCTTGAGACAGTGTCTCTCATTGAGCCTGGAGCTAGCATGGAAGCAATATGATTCAGTGATCTTCCTGCCTCTAATCCCACAGCACTGTGCTTACAGGCACAGGTACAGCCATACCCAGTTTTTTACCTGAGGACTGGAGCTTTGAGCCCAGGTCCTCATTCTTTCCAGAGCAACCACTGTCACCCACTGAGCCATTTCTTATCCCCACCTTGCTGTTTTAAGACACTACATTTGTAGTACTTGGTTACACTAATGGAAGAGAAAACTAATATATCTACCTTTACAAAGAAAATATATGCAAATGGTCCTGTGGAAAAAAAAAAAAAAGAAAATAAGGGATAGAAACAAGGAACTTCTGAAATTTGTGGACAAATGGATTGAACTAGAAATGATCATAATGAGTGAGTTAACCCAGAAGCAGAAAGAGTCAAATGGTATATGCTCACTTATAACTGGACACTAGCCCAAGGGGCATGTCCCATGAAAGTCTTATCAGGAAAGTGGGACAGAGGGGAGGACATCCTATTGGGACTTTAGGCGAGAGAAGCATGGGAGAATGGAGAAATAGAAGGATCCAGAGGGTCCTAGAAACCTATAAGAAGAATATTTTGGTGGGTGGATCTGGGCTCAGGGGTCCTGCTCAAACTATGGCACCAGCCAAGGACAATACATGCAGTAAACTTTGAACCCCAACCCAGATGGGACAGGACATTCTCCACAATTAAGTGGAGAGTGGGGACTGACTTTCACACGAACTCTGGAACCCTGTATTTGACCACGTCCCCTGGATGGGGAGACCTGGTGGCACTCAGAGGAAGGATAGCAGGCTATCAAGAAGAGACTTGATACTCCATGAGCATATATTGGGGGACGAGGTCCCTCTCAGTCACAGTCATAGGGGAGGGGAGTAAGGGGAAAGCGGGAGGAAGGGAGGAATGGGAGAATACAAAGGATGGGATAACAATTGAGATGTAATATGAATGAATTAATAAAAAAATTAAAAAAAAGAAAATAAGGGATAGAATTCTAAAAGAAGTAAGAAATATACCAGGCTTGACAGTAAAGGAGTAGTACCTCACGAAGGCTGGAATGTCTCCTGATAAACTTGCCACAGTATATGGGAATAAGATGGCCCATCAAGCCTGCAACTGCTGGGGTACTATCAGTTTTTCTCAGTGACTGCTTATTTTATGCCCACAATTAAATTTGAAGAAATTCTAAATAATAGTAACAGCAACAAAAGTAAAATTAATTTTTTATTTTATTTAATTAATTCATTCAGATTACATAATTTTTTAAAATAAAAATTTTAAAATATTTATATGTTTAACAAACTGTTTTCAGGTTGTTGAATCAAATATCACTGTTGGGGAGTAAATTGAAATGATTTCTAAATAACTTTTAAAAAATAAAATAAATAAAATATTCCTTAGTGTTTTTCTGGGCAGCTCAATTGAAACAGTCCTGGTCTCATGCTGCAAGTAAAGCACTGCCTCATTGCTGATTGCCTTCATGTTTCCATCTGAACTACATGTTCACTTGGAAAGTAAATATGTACATTTATTTTTATACAGATAAAAAACTTTCTTAACACTGAAAAAAGTGATCTATTTTTAAAAGCAATATTGCTCTGAAATACACCAGTTTCATGCTCATTGAGAAGGGAAGTCATCGCATTTGATGGAACGTAAAACAGAGATTTATTTTTTTCCTCTTTCCTCTTCCCCCACTTGCCTAGGTCTCAGAAAAGGGGAGCCCTTTTCACCTATCGTCTGACCCCACCCTATCAAGTCTTATCTGGACTGCCTGCTTCCTCTTCCTGTGTGACTACATTCTTAAACTTAAGCTGTTTTGCAATTTGTCATTTCAAATTAATATTTAAATATGAATTATAAGATACTTTATTCTTGGAGCTGAAGAGATGGTTCCTGAACAAAAGAAGCAACCTGTCCCCCCACCCCGCCGATAGGAGTAGATGGTAAGAGATAATCAACCTCTGGACTGGAGTCAGTAGTATAGAAACAACGAGAACAATATAAATAATCAATGAAACCAAGAGCTGGTCTGAGAAAACCAACATGATAGACAAACCCTTAGACAAACTAAGAGGCGAAGAAACATTATCCAAATTGACAAAATCAGAACTGAAAAGGTTGACATAAAAGCAGACACTGAGAAAATCCAAAGACTTATTAGATCTTATTACAAAAACCTATAGGCCACAAAATTGGAGAATCTAAATGGAATGAATTAATATCTAAATAGATACCACTTATCAAAGTTAAATCAAGATCAGGTAAATTATTTAAATAGTTGTATAACCCCTAAGGATAAAGAAACAGTCATTAAAACAAAACAAAACAAAAAAAGCCCAAGCCCAGATGGTTTTAGTGCAAAATTTTACTAGACTTTCAAAGAGGAGGTAAAAACCAATACTCCTCAAACTATTTTACTAAATAGAAACAGAAGGAATGTTGTCAAACTCATTATATGAGGTCACAGTCACCCTGATGCCTAAAACTCACAAAGGCTCAACAAAGAAAGAGAATTTCAGGCCAATCTCCCTTATGAACTTTGATGAAAAATACTCAACAAAATGCTAGCAACCAAACCCAAGAACATATCAAAGATATTATTCACCATAATCAAATAGGCTCATCCCCAAAATGCAGGGATAGTTCAATATATGAAAATCCATCAATGTAATCTACTATATAAACAAACTGTAAGGCAAAGAAAAACACATGATCATCTAATTAGATGCTGGAAAAGCCTTTGACAAATTTAAACACTCCTCCATGTTAAAAGTACTGGAGAGATGTGGGACAAAAGACACATGCATAAAAACAATAGAGACAATATACAACAAGCCAGTAGCCAACATCAAATTAAATGGAGAGAAAATGAAAGTAATTCTACTAAAATCAGGGGAAAGACAAGGCTGCCCACTCTCTCCATATCTATTCAATTTAGTACTTGAAGTTCTACCGAGAGCAATAACAAACAAGTTGGAAAGGAGGAAGTCAAAGTATCGCCATCCACAGATGATACGATAGTGTACATAAGTAACCCCCAAAATTTCACCTGGGGACTCCCACAGCTGATAAACACCTTCAGCAAATACAAAATTAATTTAAAAAAGCTCAATATCTCTCTTTAAACAAATAATAAACAGGCTGAGAAAGAAATTATGGAAACAACACCTTCACAATAGCCACAAATAATATAAAATATCTTGGTGTAACTCTAACCAAGCAGGTGAAGGACGTGTATGACAAGAGTGTGACGTCTCTGAAGAGAGAAATTGAAGAACTCAGAAGACAGAAAGATCTCTCATGTTCATGGATAGTGAAAATAGCCATCTTACTAAAAGCAATTATAGATTCAATACAGCTCCCATGAAAATTTCAACACAATTTTTTTTTTTTACAGACCAGAAAAAATTCAATTCTTGGCTTCATGTGGAAAAATAAAAAATCCAAGATAGACAAAAAAAAAAAAAAAAAATGCTGTATAATAAAAGAACTTCTGGAGGTATTACCATCCCTGATTTCAAGTAGTATTACAAAGCAAGTGAATTGATATGAGTTCAAGGCCAGCCTGGTTTGCAAAGCAAATCCAGGACAGCCAAGGTTACACAGAAATCTTGTCTCAAAAAACAAAATAAAACAAAACAAAGCACATGCAATGTATCTTAGTTGTTTAGGGGTTAAGATATTTTTAAGTCTACATAGATGTTTTAAATTGGTAATGACAATATGTGATGGAGATTGATTTATATTCAGAATTTTAGACACACCAACATAGGAAACATGTTTTCCTCAAGACCATCAAATACAAATAACCAAAACACTAATGATGTAACATTTATATAACCATGATTGTATCATGGTTCTTCTTGCTATAGGTAGTTTACTGTATATATGTGTAATAATATAAATGTATATGTAAAAATGTGTAAGTAATAACAAATAAATAAATAAAAACACAAACAAACAAACGAACAAACAAAACCGTCAAGTCCAAGTGGATCAAAGACCTCAATATAACTCACAAAATCTAATAGAATAGAAAGTGAGGAATGCCTTGAACTCATTGACACAAGAAACAACTTTCTGAACAAAATTCCAACAGTTTAGCCACCAAGATAAAAATTAATAAGTGAGACCTCATGTAACTCCAAAGCTTCTGCAAGGCAAAAGACACTATCAATAGGTCAAACTAGTGGCCTACAGAGTAGGAAAAGATCTTCACCAATATTACGTCAGACAGAGGACTAATGTCTAAAATATAGAAAGAACTCAAGAAATTAAACACAAACAAAATAAAAAGCCAATTTTAAAATGAGGTGAGCTAAACAGACATTCTAAACAGAGGAATCTCCAGTAGCAGAGAAGAAATGTTCAACATCCTTAGCCATCAGGCAATGCAAATTAAAACGATTCTGAGATTCCGTCTTCCAACCATCAGAATGGCTACTATCAAAAACTCAAGTGACAGGACATGCTGGTGAGGATGGGGGGCAAGGTGAACACTCCTCCATTTCTGCTGGGAGTGCACATTTGTACAATCACAATCGAATCAATCTGGAGGTTTCTCAGAAAATGGGGAAATAGATCTACCTCAAGACCCAGCTATACCACTCCTGGGAATATACCCAAAAGATGCTCCATTTACCACAAGGACACTTGCTCAACCATGTTCATTGCAGCATTATTCATAATAGTCAGAAAATGGAAACAATCTAGATGTTCCTCAACTGAAGAATGAAGAAAAATGTGGTACATTTACACAATAAAATATTGCCCAGCTATTAAAAACAAGGAAATCTTGAAATTTCCAGGCAAATGGATAGAGCTAGAGAAGATCATCCTGAGTAGGTAACCCAGACTGAGAAAGACATATGTGCTATGTACTCACTTATGAGTGGATATTAGCCATAAAGCATAGGATAACCATGACACAATCCATAGTCTCAAAGAAGCCAAGGATTGCCCAAGGGAAAATGCTTAAATCTCATTCAGAACAAGAAATAGACCACATTCAAAGTACATGGAGGCAGTGAACTGGGTGACAGAAGGGTTGGGGAAGGTAAAGGTGGTGGTGATCGGATAGAAGAGGAAGGGGTTGGGAGGAAGGACTTGGAGAGAGAAAGGAAGTCAGTGGCATGGGGTGGGGAGAGGGGCACATCTTGGATAGGGGAAGTCTATGGGGATGACCATAGACAAGACTCCAAGCAGCTAATGTTAAAGAACATAAGTTCAACACCTCCTGCAGCCAGGTGGGACTCCCAGCAGAAGGAGGGTGATACAAACCAACTCACCCATAAAGCTTTTGACCCAAAATGTGTTCTGTCTACCAGAAATGCAAAGGTAAAGATCAAGCAGAGACTGAGGGAATGGCAAACCAATGACTGGCCCAACTTGAGACCCACCCTATGAGAGGGAGAGAGTTAAGCCCTGCCAATATTAATGATATTAATGACGCTTGCAAACTGGACTATAACATATCTACTGAAAGGCTTCATCCAGAAGCTAATGGAGACATGCAGGAACCCACAGCCAAACAGTAAGCAAAGCTCAGGGAGTGCTGCGGAAGAGTGGGAATAAAATTAGATGGATCCAGAAGTGTCCAGGATACCACTAGAAGATCTATGGAGTCAGTTAACTTGGGCCCCAAAAAGACCTGCAGAGTCAACTAACCTAGACCCATGGGGCTCACAGAGATTGAACCACCAACCCAAAAGGCTGACATGGGCCGGACCTTGTACCCCTATACTATGTAGCAGATGTTCAGTGTGGTCATTTTGCAGGTTTCCTAACAATGGGAGTAGGGGCTGTCTCTGACTGTGTTGCCTGACACTGGATTTCTTTCCACTAGCTGGGATACTTTATCAGGCCCCAGTGAGAGAGGATGCACTTACTCTGGCTGCAACTTGAGGTGCCAGGGTGGATTAATACCCCTTAGGGGCCTCCCCTTCTTTGAGAAAGAGAGGGGTGAATGGGAGGAAGGGGAATGAGGGTGGAACTGGGAGGAGAGGTAAGAGGGAGCTGGGATCAGGCTGTAAAGTGATAAATAAGTTAAGAAATACATGAAAAATATAGTAGACATAATGGGATATTATAAAATTATGTGAACAGAAAAATTACCTGCAGTGTTGTGGAGACTGGTTCAGCACAGACACATACACACACTTTTGTTAGATTAAAAACATAATTTTCTAAGTGAACAACTAAGTGTAAAATTCCAAAAGCAAATGTGTTTGTTGACATAAAAAGAATGAGATATATTGATTTATCAAATAAAGCTATAATGAGATAGGAATCATGTGCAGTGGATGGGTCTTGGAGATACACTACACAAGAGTCTAAAAGCTAAATAATAAAAAAGAAGCAGGCAAGAGATAAGCACTAACTAAACAGGTGAGATGAATAAAGCTTGCAGAGTGAAAATGTTTGCTATATTTAGGCCATACAGTGAGGAGACTGACATGCTGATGACACACTATTGTTTCTCCATAACGGAAAAAGAAAGAATTACAGACAAATTGAGCATCATTATATCCATATACCCACATAGTAACAATCTTAGAACATAATGAAACAACAGGAATGAATATAATTATGTTAATAATAAGGGAAAAATAAGAAGTAAGGAAGATCATGATGTTTAGCTATCTTCTCTGAATTGAAATACCACTCGAGAAGGATAGGAGGCTCTTAAAATGTAGATATCTAAAAAAACTAATAAGGCTCAGCAACACAAAGAAAATTACAAGACTTGGGATCTTCACTAAAGACAAGCAAGACCCCTTCTAAGTAACTCTATCTCTCAGCTTGGACATCATTATTTCTGTTTATTTATAGGGCATTTTGTCACTGTTGTTTGGTCTGTCGGCACACTATTGGAGTGAATCAATGAGTCAAGTCACCTGAGAAAAACTTATACAACAATAATGATAGTTTGCTGCATAGAAGTGTATTTATTGGCCTTACTAACTGACACATGAATGTAAGGAAAATATTTCAACTTAAAGTACTAGTAGTAATGCAGTTGGGTGAATTAAATATGACCACATCACAATCACTATGTTAGTATGCTTGTATTGCATTCTCTCACAAAAGAAATCAAAGTAGATGGAGAATAGCAAAGTAGAAGGATCCAGAGGGTCCTAGAAACCTACAAGTAGAACATTATGATAGGCAGATTTGGGCCCAGGGGTCCCGCTCAAACTAAGGCACCAGCCAAGGACAATACAGGCAGTAAACTTTAAACCCCTTCCCAGATCTAGCCAATGGTCAGAATATTCTCCACAGTTGAGTGGAGAGTGGGATATGACTTTCTCACGTACTCTGGTGCCTCACATTTGACCATATCCCCTGGACGGGGAGATCTGGTGGCAAATAAATAAATTTAAAACTCTTACATATTCATATTTCTACTTTGCTATTCTCCCATGCTTCTCTCATCTAGAGTCCCAATAGGATGTCCTCCCCTCTGTCCCAGTTTCCTGGTAAGTGAAGGCTTTCGTGGGACATGCCCCTTGGGCTAGTATGCAGATATAAGTGAGTATATACCCTTTGATCTTTCTGCTTCTGGGTTAACTCACTCATTATGATCATTTCTAGCTCAATCCATTTATCCACAAATTTCGGGAATTCCTTGTTTTTAATAGCTGAGTAGTATTCTATAGTGTATATGTACCACAGTTTCTCTATCCATTCTTCTATTGAGGGACACGTAGGCTGTTTCCATGTTCTGGCTATTATGAATAAGGCTGCTATGATCATGGTTGAGCAAATATTCTTGTTGTGTGCTGGAGCATCTTCTGGGTATATTCCAAGGAGTGGAATAGCTGGGTCTTGAGGAAGCCCTATTCCCATTTTTCTGAGATAGCACCAGATAGCTTTCCAAAGTGGCTGTACTAGCTTGCATTTCCACGAGCAATGAAGGAATGTTCCTCTCTCCCCACATCCTCGCCAGCATGTGGTGTCACTAGAATTTTTGATCTTAGCCATTCTGATGGGTGTAAGATGGAATCTCAGAGTTGTTTTGATTTGCATTTCCCTGATAATTAAGGAGGTTGAACATTTCTTTAAGAGTTTCTCAGCCATTTGATATTCTTCTGTTGAGAATTCTCTGTTTAGTTCCAAGCCCCATTTCACAATTGGGTTATTCGGTTTGGTGGTGTTTAATTTCTTGAGTTCTTTATATATTTTGAATATTAGACCTTTGTCAGATGTAGGGTTGGTGAAGATCTTTTCCCAGTCTGTAGGCTGTCGCTTTGTTCTCTTGACAGTGTCTCCTGCCTTACAGAAGCTTCTCAGCCTCATAAGGTCCCATTTATTAATTGTTGACATTAAGGCCTGGGCCGTTGGTGTTCTGTTTAGGAAGTTGTCTCCTGTGCCAATATGTTCCAGGCTCTTCCCCACTTTTTCTTCTAAGTGGCTTAGTGTCTCTGGTTTTATGTTGAGGTCTTTAATCCAATTGGATTTGACTTTTGTGCAAGGTGACACATATGGGTCCAGTTGCATTTTTTTACACATAGACCTCCAGTTAGACAAGCACCATTTGTTGAAGATGCTATCCTTTTTCCATTGAATGGATTTGACTTCTTTGTCAAAAATCAAAGTGACCATACGTGTGTGGATTCATATCTGGGTCTTCGATTCGATTCCACTGATCAACCAGCCTGTTGCTGTGCCAGTACCATGCTGTTTTAATTACTATTGCTTTATAGTACAGTTTGAGATCAGGTATGGAGATTCCTCCGGAGCACCTTTTATTGTACAAGATTGTTTTAGCTATTCTGGGTTTTTTGTTTTTCCATATGAAGTTCAGAATTGAACTTTCAATGTCTTTAAAAAATTATGTAGTTATTTTGATAGGGATTGCATTGAATCTGTAGATTGCTTTCGGCAGGATGGCCATTTTTAATATATTAATTCTCCCGATCCATGAGCAAGGAAGATCATTCCATATTCTCTGGTCATCTTCAATCTCTTTCTTCAGAGTTTTGAAAGTTTTTTCAAACAAGTCCTTCACTTGCTTACTTAGACTAACTCCTAGATATTTTATATTGCTTGTGGCTAATGTGAAGGGTGTGGTTTTCCTAATTTCTTCCTCTGAAAGCTTTTCATTTGTATATAGGAAGGCTACAGACTTTTTTGAATTAATTTTGTATCCAGCTAATTTGCTGAAGGTGTTTATCAGCTGTAGCAGTTCTCTGGTGGAATTTTGAGGGTCACGTATGTACACTATCATATCATCTACAAATAGGGATAATTTGACTTCCTCCTTTCCCATTTGGATACCCTTGATCTCCTTTTGTTGTCTTATTGCTCTGGCTAGAACTTTGAGTACTATATTGAAGAGATATGGAGAGAGTGGGCAGCCTTGCCTTGTTCCCGATTTTAGAGGAATTTCCTTGAGTATCTCACCATTTACTTTGATTTTGGCTATTGGTTTGCTGTATATAGCCTTTATTATGTTGAGGAAAGTGCCTTGAATCCCCAATCTCTCTAAAACTTTAAACATGAATGGGTGTTGGATTTTATCAAATGCTTTCTCTGGACTTCTAAAGAGATGATCATGTGGTTTTTTATTTTCAGTTTGTTTATGTGTTGGATGGATTTCCATATATTAAACTATCCCTGCATGCCTGGAATGAAGCCTACTTGGTCATGATGAATGATATATTTGATGTGTTCTTGTATTTGTTTTGCAAGTATTTTATTTAGTATTTTTTGCGTTGATGTTCATAAGAGAAATTGGTCTGAAATTCTCTTTCTTTGTTGAGTCTTTGTGATGTTTAGCCATCAATGAGACTATGGCCTCATAGAATGAATTTGGTAATTCTCCATCCATTTCTATCTTTTGGAGTAGCTTGAAGAGTATCGGTATTAGCTCGCCCTTGAAGGTCTGGTAGAATTCTGCACTGAAACCATCTGGCCCTGGGCTTTTTTTGGTTGGGAGACTATCAATGATTGCTTCTATTTCTGTAGGGGAAATGGGACTATTTAGCTCATTTTTCTGTCCTTCACTCAACTTTGGCAAGTGAAATTGATCAAGAAAATCGTCCATTTCCCTTAGATTTTCAAATTTTGTGGCGTATATGCCTTCAAAATAGGATCTTATGATTCTTTGTATTTCTTCAGTGTCTGTTGTTATGTCTCCCTTTTTATTTCTGATTTTGTTGATTTCAGTACTTCTCTCTGCCTTTTAGTTAGTTTGGCTAATGGTCTGTCTATCTTGTTGATTATCTCAAAGAATCAGCTCTTGGTTTGGTTGATTCTTTGGACTGTTTTCTTAGTTTCTAATATGTTTATTTCACCCTGAGTTTGATTATTTCCAGATGTCTATTCCTCTTGGGTTTTTCTGCTTCTTTCTTTTCTAGAGCTTCCAGTTGTGTCGTTAAGACACTTATGTGCGATGTTTCTAATTTCTTTTTAAAGGCACTTAGTGCTATGAAGTTTCTTCTTAGACCTGCTTTCAATGTATCGCACAAATTTGGGTATGTTGTTCCTTCATTTTCATTGAATTTCAGAAACTCCTTGATTTCTTTCTTTATTTCTTCCCTGACGCAGGTGTCATTTAGCGGAGAGTTGTTTAGTTTCCACGTACGTGTAGGCTTTTTGTTATTTCTGTTGTTGTTGAATTGCAGCCTAAGAGCATGGTGATCTGATAGGATACAAGGTATTATTTCAATCCTCTTGTATCTGTTGAGGCTTGCTTTGTGACCTACGATGTGACCAATTTTGGAGAAGGTTCCATGGGGTGCAGAGAAGAAGGTATATTCTTTCTTGTTTGGGTGAAGGGTTCTATAGATATCTGTTAGATCCATTTGACCCATGGCATTGGTTAATGATGTTGTCTCGGCTTAGTTTCTGTTTCAATGACTTACCCTTCAGTGAGAGTGGGGTGCTGAAATCTCCCACTATTATTGTGTGGGGACCAATGTGTGGTTTAAACTTTTTTAGAAGATCTTTTACAAATGTGGGTGCCCTTGTATTGGGAGCATAGATGTTCAGAAATGTGATGTCATCTTGGTTGACTTTACCTTTGATGAGTATGAAGTGTCCTTCCTCATCCCTTTTGATTAATTTTGGTTGAAGTCTATTTTGTTCGATACTAAAATGGCTACACCTGCTTGCTTCTTGTGAACATTTGCTTGGAATATTTTTTCCAACCTTTTACCCTGAGGTAATGCATATCATTATGGGTGAGATGTGTTTTTTGGATGCAGAAGAATGTTGGATCTTTTTTATGCACCCATTCAGTTAGTCTGTGATTTTTTTTTCTTTTTCTAAATTAATTTTATTAATTTATTCATATTACATCCCGATTGTTAGCCCTTCACCTGTTTCCTCCCATTCTTCCCTCCCTCCCATTTGCCCCCTTTTTCCCTCCCCTATGTCTGTGATTGAGGGAGACCTCCTCCCCCTATCTATGCTATTAGAATATCAAGTCTCTTCTTGGTAACTTGCTATCCTTCCTCTGAGTGCCACCAGGTCTCCCCATCCAGGGGACATGGTCAGAAAAGGGGCACTAGAGTTCGTATGAGAGTCAGATCTCATGCTCCAGTCAACGGTGGAGAATATCATGTTTGTCGGCTAGGTCTTGGTAGGGGTTCGAAGCTTACTGCCTAGATTCTCCTTGGCTGGTGCCTTAGTTTGAAGAGGACCCCAGGACCCAGATCTGCCTCTCATAAAGTTCTTCTTGTAGGTTTCCAGGACCCTGTAGGTCCTACTATTTCCCCATTCTTCCATGCTACTCTTGCCTAAAGTCTCAATAGGATGTCCTCTCCTCTGACCCACTTTCTTGGTAAGTAAAGATTTTCATGGTACGTATCCCTTGGACTAGTGTTTTGACAGAAGTGAGTATATAACATTTGTCTCTTTTTGCCTCTGGGTGAACACACTCATTATGATCATTTCTAGATCAATCCATTTGTCCACAAATTTCGGGAATTCCTAGTTTTAATAGCTGAGTAGTATTCCATCATGTAAATGTACCACAGTTTCTTAGTCCATTCTTCTACTGAGGGACACTTAGGCTGTTTCCATGTTCTGGCTATTATGTATAAAGCAGCTATGAACATGGTTGAGCATATGTCCCTGTTGTGTGGTAGGGCATTTTCTGGGTACATTCAAAGGAGTGGGATGGCTGGGTCTTGTGGAAGCCCTATTCCCACTTTTCTGAGAAAGCGCCAGATAGCTTTCCAAAGTGGTTGTACTAGTTTGCATTCCCACCAGCAATGAAGGAGTGTTCATCTCTCTCCACGTCCTTGCCAACATGTGGTGTCATTTGAGTTTTTGATCTTAGCCATTCTCATGGGTGTAAGATGGAATCTCAGTGTCATTTTGATTTGCATTTCTCTGATGACTAACGAGGACGAGCATTTCTTTAAGTGTTTCTCGGCCATTTGATATTCCTCTGTTGAGAATTCTCTGTTAAGTTCCAAGCCCCATTTCGTAATTGGGTTGTTTGGTTTTGTGGTGTTTAATTTCTTGAGTTCTTTATATATTTTGGATATTAAACCTTTGTCAGATGAAGGGTTGGTGAAGATCTTTTCCCAGTCTGTCGGCTGTCGCTTTGTTCTCTCGACAGTGTCTTCTGCCTTACAGAAGCTTCTCAGCCTCATGAGGTCCCATTTATTAATTGTTGACATTAAGGTCTGGGCTGTTGGTGTACTGTTCAGGAAGTTGTCTCCTCTGCCTATGTGTTCCAGACTCTTCTCCACTTTTTCCTCTAACTGAATTAATATCTCTGGTTTTAAGCTGATGTCTTTAATCCACTTGGACTTGAGTTTTGTGCATGGTGACAAATAAGGATCTAATTTCATTTTTGTACATGTAGACATCCAGTTAGACCAGCTCAATTGTTGAAGATGCTATCATTTTTCCATTGAATAGATTTGGCTTCTTTGTCAAAAATCAAGTGAGCAAATGTGTGTGGATTCATATCTGGGTCTACAATTCGATTCCATTGATCCACCAGTCTATTGCTTTGCCAGTACCAGGCTGTTTTAATTACTGTTGCTCTGTAGTACAGCTTGAGATCAGGTATGGAGATTCCTTCGAAGGATCTTTTGTTGTATAGGATTGTGTTTGCTATTCTGGGTTTTTTATTTCTCAATATGAAATTGAGAATCGATCTTTCAATATCTTCAAAATATTTTGTAGGTATTCTGATAGGAATTGTGTTGAATCTGTAAATTGCTTTTGGTAGGATGGCCATTTTTACTATGTTGATTCTCCTGATCCACGAACAAGGTAGATCCCTCCATCTTCTGATGTCATCTTCAATCTCTTTCTTCAGAGGTTTGAAGTTTTTTTGAATAAGTCCTTCACTTGGTTGGTTAGAGTTATTCCTAGATATTTTATATTGTTTGTGGCTATCGTGAAGGGAGTGGTTTTCCTAATTTCTTCCTCTGCCTGTTTGTCATTTGTATACAGGAAAGCTACTGACTTTTTTGAGTTTATTTTGTATCCTGCCAATTTGCTGAAGGTGTTTATCAGCTGTAGGAGTTCTCTGGTGGAATTTTGGGGGTCACTTATATACACTATCATATCATCTGCAAATAGGGATAATTTGACTTCTTCCTTTCCCATTTGGATCCCCTTGATCTCCTTTTGTTGTCTTATTGCTCTGGCTAGAACTTCAAGAACTATATTGAAGAGATATGGGGACAGAGGGCAGCCTTGTCTGGTTCCTGATTTTAGAGGGATTTCCTTGAGCATCTCTCCATTTAATTTAATGGTGGCTGTTAGTTTGCTGTATATAGCCTTTATTATGTTTCGATAAGTGCCTTGTATTCCTGATCTCTCCAGAACTTTGAAAATAAATGGGTGTTGGATTTTGTCACATGCTTTTTCTGCATCTAAAGAGATCATCATGTGGGTTTTCTCTTTCAGTTTGTTTATATGATGGATTACATTGATGGATTTCCGTATGTTAAACCATTCCTGCATGCCTGGAATGAATCCTACCTGGTCATGGGGAATGATGTCTTTGATATGCTGTTGTATTCTCTTTGTGAGTATTTTGTTGAGTATTTTTGCATCAATGTTCATAAGAAAAATTGGTCTGAAATTCTCTTTTTTTGTTGGGTCTTTGTGAGGTTTAGGTGTCAATGTGACTGTGGCCTCATAGAAGGAATTTGGTAATATTCCATCCATTTCTATCTTTTGGAATAGCTTGAATAGTATCGGTATTATCTCCTCTTTGAAGGACTGGTAGAATTCTGCACTGAAACCATCTGGCCCTGGGCTTTTTTTTGGTTGGGAGACTATCAATGGTTGCTTCTATTTCTATAGGCGAAATAGGGCTATTTAATTTGTTTGTCTGGTCTTGGTTCAATTTCGGCAAATGGAATCGGTCGAGAAATTTGTCCATTTCCCTTAACTTTTCAAATTTTGTGGCATAAATGCCTTTAAAGTAGGTTCTTACGATTCTTTGTATTTCTTCGGTGTCTGTTGTTATGTCTCCCTTTTCATTTCTGATTTTGTTAATTTGGATAGTGTTTCTCTGTCTTTTAGTTAGATTGGCTAATGGTTTGTTTACCTTGTTAATTTTATCAAAGAACCAGCTCTTGGTTTTGTTGATTCTTTGGATTGTTCTCTTTGTTTCTAATTTATTGATTTCAGACCTAAGTTTGATTATTTCTAGGTGTCTACTCCTTTTGGGTGTTTCTGCTTCTTTTTTTTCTAGGGCTTCCAGATGTGTTGTTAAGTTGTTTATGTGGGTGATTCCATCTTCTTTTTAAAGGCCCTTAGTGCTCTGAATTTTCCTCTTAGCACTGCTTTTGATGTGTCCCATAAATTTGGGGATGTTGTTCCATCATTTTCATTGATTTTCAGGAAGTCTTTTATTTCTTCCCTTATTTCTTCCATGACCCATGTGTTATTAAGTAGAAAGTTGTTTAGTTTCCACATGTTAGTATGCTTTTTGTTATTTCTGTTGCTGTTGAAGTCCAGCCTTAGACCATGGTGATAGGATAAGATACAAGGTATTATTTCAATCTTCTTGTATCTGTTGAGGTTTGCTTTGTGACCAACCATGTGATCAATTTTAGAGAACGTTCCATGGGGTGCTGAGAAAAAGGTATACTCCTTAGTGTTTGGGTGGAAAGTTCTGTAGATATCTGTTGGATCCATATGATTCATGACATTGGTTAATGAGGTTATTTCCTGGCTTAGTTTTTGAATCAAAGACCTATCCTTGAGTGAAAGTGGGGTGTTGAAGTCTCTCACTATATATGTGTGGGTATCGATGAGTGGGGCAAGCTTTGTTAATAAGTCTTTTACAAATGTGGGAGCCCTTGTATTCGGAGCATATATGTTCAAAATCGTGATGTCTTCTTGGTTGACTTTACCTTTGACAAGTACGAAGTGTCCATCCTCATCCCTTTTGATTAATTTTGGTTGAAAGTCTATTTTATTAGATATTAGAATGGCTACCCCAGCTTGTTTCTTGTGACCATTTGCTTGGAATATTTTTCCCCAACCTTTTACTCTGAGGCAATGTCTGTCCTTGTGGTTGAGGTGTGTTTCTTGAATGCAGAAGAATGTTGGGTCATGTTTATGCATCCACTCCGTTAGTCTGTGTCTTCTTATTGGAGAATTGAGACCATTGACGTTGAGAGATATTAATGACCAGTGATTGGTAAGTCCCTTCATTTTTGGTATTTGTAACAGTCGAGATTTTGTAAGGTTGTGATTTTGCAATGGTATAGTTACCTATTTCCTATGTAGTTTTGGTTGTAGTTTGACCAGTTGGGGTGGAGTTTTCCTTCTAGTAACTTCTGTAAAGCCAGATTTGTGGCTAGGTACTGTTTGAATTTGTTTTTGTCATGGAATATCTTGTCTTCTCCATCAGTGGTTATTGATAATTTTGCTGGATATAGTAGTCTTGCCTGGTTTCTGTGTTCTCTTAGGGTTTGCAGAACCTCTGTCCAGGCCCTTCTGGCTTTCATGGTCTCTGCTGAGAAGTCAGGAGCAATTCTGATAAGTTTGCCTTCGTATGTTACTCGGCTTTTTTCTCTTGCCACTTTTAATATTTTTTCCTTGTTCTGTATATTTTGTGTTGTTATTATAAACCTAATTTTAAAAATTAAAAATGGGCTACTAAGTATTTAGAAGATAATAATTAATTCCGTTTCAATGTTTCCATGGGTTTGTTTATAGTAAATTATTACAAAATTTTTATTAAATAAATAAGATGTGGAAGAAAATGAAAGCAGAGATGAGAATGAAGAAAAAGAGGCAGAGTGCTTTAGATTCTACCTAAGCACCTTCTCTCAAGATGACTTACTTAGGTCCCCAGAGCTTCAGGGCTGGAGTCTTGTCCCTCTCAGAATTTTCATGGAACTTGGAGCAAATCTGGTGGTAAGGTCACCCTCAACTAGATCCAAAGAATGTCTGACATCTTCCTGCATGCGTGGAGGTGTAGATATTCATATTCTTACCTGTTTCTACCCCCATACCTTTAGATGTTGGTTGGTTACAGAAACTTCTAAGACGAAGCTCCAAAATTCAGGCAAGTAGCTGTTCTTGTGAGGCTTTGCCATCTATATCATACACACACCCAACAGATACATGTGCACATGTGCACACACATGCATACACACACACACACACACACACACACACACACACACACACACACTTGGATGTTTCCAACTATTGGCACTGGACATTGCTTTGAATGAACAGCAAAAATATAAATGGCATAAGCTGCCACTTATGCAAAAGAAAGAATGCTATGGCTGTAGCAAATCTCCACAAAGTACTCTTCTGTTCCCATTTATTGACACAGAATGACAGATTATTGTGTCTCCCAAAGCCTGGTTTAGTTATTTGCTTTGCCAGAGTGTTTAAGTTTGGATTCATCATGATGCAGACCTATAGACAGTCATTTAAATATATTTTTATATATTCTGAAGAAATATGTTCATAAGAGCAAGTTAAATATGCCAGTGAAAGGAAGAACAGAGAACCAGGGTTGAATTTTTAATGAAAGCACTACCAGCCACTCAGGCTTTCACCCAAAAGCTAGGCAGGTCTTAAATTCACAATCCTGACATTGTTTTAAGATACTAAAATGTTAGTATTTTCTTTTAACTAAAAATAATAGTGTGCCCTGAATTCTATATTTTGAAGTTGTGCTTTGCTACTTAAGAATCTATCTAAAATATGTGACTTGAATTAACTGGAAAGAAAGGACAGCATATCGTGGCCAAATTGGTATTGATAGAAGTACAGTCAGCAACCACACTTCAGTCCAACACAAGTTAAATGCTTAAGGTTTCCTAAATTCTCTTACAACATTCCCTCAGTAGATCAAGCATGGTTTCAAAAACCATTTAATTAATTATATAGTGTGATAACTTTTACTTTCTTTAGTATGACTCAAGCCATAACTTTATTATACTAATAGAGTTTTTATTGATTAAAATTAATTTGTATAATTATAAAGAATTCACCCAGGGGTTGGGAGATTTTTGATAGTGGTGTTTTTTTCTGTTTTTACCAAATTACAGAAAAATAATCTGATTTTTGAAGACCATTGTCTTTTTCAAATACTATCCAAAAAACCTCAAATAGTTTACTCAGCTATAGCCAATAAACATTTTCTGATCACTCATGATCTAAAGATACAATAAAAAATAGGCACAACTGTAATCAATCTTACACAGTCTGAATCAATTATATGACACCTGCACTAACAATACAGAATATTGCTTGTCTTACTAGAAAATTTGACAGCAGGGAACATAGTAATTGATCAGCTCAACATTTTCCCCAGGGTTTAACATGTTCCTGTCCATTGCCTCCCATGTTATCACATTCCAAACCAATATCTTCTTCAGTTGGCACATATCCAAGCTGTCAGCAGCTAAGACATCGAAGATAAATTATCCCTGCTGGGGTTTTGTTTTCATAATCGTACCATGCTGGAATGCCCTAAGATATCTGGATGAAATAAGTTTTGAAGAAATGTGTACTTAAGGATGGAAAAAGTCTGAGGTAAGAATATCAAGCTTGCACATTAAGTCAGTTGCACAAACCACTCCTCAACATTCATATGTGCATTTCTAGCATCTGATACATAGCCTGTGGTTTTAGGCAAATTCCTTAACTTCACAGTGTTTGCTCTCTAAAAAGAAGGATAAAAGTTACATTTATTTTCTAGGGTTACTAAGAATGTTCAAAAGTAAAAGAGCCAACATAAGCCTCTATGCAGGAGAGTAACAAAAGAATGACAACATTAGCTCCATTTTTCCAAATGTCCTTTAGCAAATACAAGGGGCTGATTTTACAGTACAGTGCTCAGAGGAAATATACTTCAAGTAATGTAAGTTCTGGGTAGTATATGATTGTTTCATTATTTTCTGATTATGAGTTTTTATCATCAACTGTCTTTTGTTGCTTCCCATAGAAAATTATTGCTTCTTAGTTGAATATACAACGCTACCTCCAATTTTGACAATATATTGGAATGGTTTATGTGAATCACCATATTTTTGTTTTATTATGTCCATGACATAAATTGGTTCTTGAATTCACTACATTTATGTGCAGAAGAGAAATACAAGAAAGGTTTTTCCTAATTGAGGCAATATTTTACATGAAATGTATAAAGATGGTGTATACACACTTTGTTAATGCTATACTCCTGAGACAAAGATAGCAGTGGACAACCACACAGGAGGCACCAAAATTCAATATAATTAGACAAAACATGTAAGGGATAATAGCCCTGCATACACAAAATGTGCAAGGGCCTTAGATTCTCTTAGAGACTGTTATTATTGAAAATCAATCAACCATAAATTCAAATTATAGTGGTAAGAAATAGGGAATCATAGTAATTTACAAAGCCTGTCTATAATTTATATAATCTTTTTTTCTTCCTTTAATCAGCATGCTTTACAGGCAGTGGAAATTAAATCTAATTCACTAATACATAGATTAAAATATTTAAATCACATTGTAATCATTTCTTAGGAGAAAAAATCATGAGAAATATTATCAGTCCTCATAAGACAAACAGAATCAAAAGTCTTTTAAACAGAGCTTTCTTATTATTGCTCTCTGTTCAATGTATTACTTGGTTTTTACAAATGTGATAAATTCCTGAAACAAACAACCTAAGTGGAGGAACATTTAATTTTATCTTATAGTTTCAAAGGTTTTCCATAGGGTTATCTTTCTTGTGTCTGAATTGTGGTAAGACAGAACATTATTCAGACAAACATAGAGCTATTACTCACTTTATAGTTTCCAGGAGGCAGATAGGGGTAGCAAGGGACCAAGTGCGCAATGCCGCCTTAGTAGGTCCCAACTCCCAATAATATTATTATATTATGAATCTGAGAAGGGATTCATCCTCTGATAGGTGAAGTTCCTTATAATTCAATCACTTTCCAGTGATCTGATCCATTAACTGTGAACCTAGTTTTCAGTACATTAGTCCTTTGGTTCACATTCAAACCATAACAGAAACACATGGAAATATGCTTTTCACTGCTCCCACATTGGTAAAATTATACCAACTGTTTTAAATGCTTACTCTACTGTAAAGTTCATAACTGGATATTGCTTACTATAATAACCTTAAAAATCATACTATCTTGCAAAATACCCTAAGTTATAATTTGTGATATTATCTTTTCTCCAATTTTTATTAATTTATTCAGATTACAACTCAATTGTTCTCCCATCACATGTATCCTCGTGTTCCTCCCTCCTTCCCACCCCGACTCTATTGCCCTCCCCTAGGTCCATGATTGAGAGGAATCCTCTCCTCCACTTTATGGTCATAGGCTATCAAGTCTCATCTTGGTAGCCTGCCTATTCTTTCTTTGAGTGTCACCAGGGCTCCTCACCAAGGAGAGGTCGTCAAATATCGGACACCAGAGTTCATGTCAGAGTTAATTCCTGCTCTCCCCATAACTGTGGAGAATGTCTTGTCTTTTGCCTAGATCAGAGTAAGTGTTTACTACCTGTATTGTCCTTGGTTAGCGCAATAGTTTGAACAGACACCCCTGGGCCCTGATCCAAGCATTATGCTGTTCTCCTTGTAGGTTTCTAAGACCTCTGAATTCTTCTATCCTTCTATTTCCCCCATCTCCTATATTTCTCTTACCTAGAGTCCCAGTAGGATGTCCTCACCTCTATCCCAATCTCCTGGTAAGTGAAGACTTTCATGGGACATGCCTTTTGGGCTAGTGTCCAATTATAAGTGAGTATATACCATGTGAGTCTTTCTGCTTCTGGATTAACTCACTCAGTATGATTGTTTCTAATTCCACCCATTTATTCATAAATTTCTGGATTTCCTCATTTTTTATAGCTGAGTTATTCCATAGTGTAAATATACCACACTTTCTTTATCCACTCTTCAACTGAGGGACATTTAGGCTGTTTCCGTGTTCTGGGTATTATGAA